>NC_053026.1:469618797-469723713 GCF_003073215.2 Triticum urartu | reverse complement strand
ACAGCCAAACCTATTAACATGAGATCCATTTTCGAAGATCTCAAAAGAAGAAACACAATGATTTAAACGGTTTGTGATTTACACGCACGGTTCCAAAGATGAACGTTTTGAAAAAGAAAATGAAGAAATAACCCACAAAACTCAGGCCTCCTTTGGTTTGAAGGAATTTCACTAGAACATGAAGGCTCGCTATGCCACGCCCGCCCAACATTGACGACAAAAAATTAAATTATCTAGCAATAAACCAGATGGGGACAATCATCTTAGAAATATAGGGGAGACATGTTCCCGAGATAGCAGTTTGAATTCGAGTTTTACAAAGTAAGCAAAAAACCTATAACGAGCAATGGTTGTTAACAGTGCACCTCACTCATGCACTAAAACCATGACAAATCACAATACCAACGGCGACACAGATGGAGAATTAAGCTGAATTCTATTAAGCAATATGTAGATATTTGGATCTGACTCCGCCAGGTAGTAAACAAATAGATCGATTAAAAACAAATTTGAGTTAATTGGTGCCTCATATTAGCACCACATTATTCCTTACACTGCATTAGCTACACAACAGAAGTCAGATCCGAATGTCATGATATGGATTTATTGCTGCCGTGGTGACCATAATTTGAGCATAGAGAGGATCTCATCATCTGGAGAAGTAGAGGTAAGATTAGGTAGAGATGTGGGATCATGGGCAACTCGTTCAGCTCAAAACCGGAACCTCTCATAAAATCACGAGGCATACTTATCTATCATATTATCTTCATCAAATAGCTACACAAACCAAAACCTGGCACACCATGCAGATCAAGGTCATTGCCAACAAGAAATGGCATGGCTACCATTTATTTCCTCCTCCTCTCTTCAATCCAGTATCAGAGTCAGTCTCTGCTATGCTGTAGCACTCAAAAGGTGAAGAAAATTTGATGACCATTGGCCCATGGTATTGGAAAGTGAAGAAAATTATTCACTAATATTTGAATTACTCCCTTCATCCCAAAATAAGTGTGGGTGATTTAGTATAACTATGGGACGGAGGGAGTATAACATTAACATACATTCTTAGCTCCAAATTATCACACCATGCTTGCCTTCCAATCTGGTTGGCGCACTTTGATGACATTCTTAGCTCCAAACACAAATGCAACATTTTGTTAAGTAATGCAGGCATCTACATGGCCCTCATTGTCGAACTAATCACAACTGATTTCAACTTCATCAGTGTCCTACACTACTCGTCAAAAACAGGATTGACACTCAAAAGCTTAAAAGCGATAGATCAAGCAATCCGCACTTCAGTCAAGTTTTCTTAATAAAATTAAAGCCTAAAACTTGCAAAAGTTAGAAAGAAGATTGCTAAGACATGGGAACTCAACCTGTACACCCCACGTAATATAGTACTTTCAGGAATACTTGGCTCAGCAACACAAACATCTACTCTCAGGAATTTTGTGCATATATACTCTCAACAAAGGGACAAACACTTGCACGAATAAATTGTGCGTATAAATACTTTGGAGTAATACGTAGATACTTTAAAAAAATAGTGATGGAAACAAACATTGGTTCACATGTATTAGAGTTCAGTAAAGGATAAAACATTGGCATCACTTGATCAACGCAAAAATTAATTCCAAGATGGTCCAAATGAGGCATAAATCTCGCACAACTGGAATCAAATCCATGTCTTGGACAATTTCATGCAAACAGGAGATAAACAAATCACATACTATCTCTATGAATCCAAACATGAATTCTAAAATCACATAGCTATGTATATTCATAATTTTAGTACCTATTCTTGGCCAACCTCATAAGGATCTTCTCACACGGGATTTAAAACTGAACTCGCCTCTTCATCAATGAAACAGGGGTAAAAAACTTAACAAGAAAGAACACCCCTGCCGTCACCACCCGGAACCCGCCCATGAAGTTTTCCTATCCACACTGAGAAAACAAGGAAATAGGAACGGGATTCCACAAGAAGGACAGCCAACCTAAGCAAAAATAAATGGCGGACGAGGAAATCAAAGGAAAACAATTGGAACCCTAACCCATATATAGAGGAACCAAGTGAAAGGAGTAGTAGCTCACCTCCATTCCGAGCAGGGGACGGCCTAACTGTCTCGCCATTATTCGGCCGCCGCCAGGATGAAGATGAACGCATCCAGGCTCCAGCGTATGAACAAATCTCGAGAGGACCTCGTTTACCCACTTTTCTGGGCCTGTTTACGCTTTTCCCAGTTGGCCCGATTAAGGAGCAACCGTCCAGGTCGGCCTGCGGAGCAGCGGCCCGGTTACGGTGGGCTGAGCTGGTTGCGCCCGTGGTGTGGTAAAAAACGCAATGCTGGGGAGAGAGGTTCAGCGATCTGGAGATCTGGAGCGTTCAGTACAAGGATCCAACGGCTGACGAGTTCAAATCGCTGTGGAGGGGCGTGGGTAGCTCCGTTTTACTGTTTTGTAATAGGAATTTTAGAGGATAGGATTTTTATATGATTTTTTTCCTTTAGAGCCCTTTGGTTCATAGGAATGGATTCCTATTCCTACATAGGATTGGTTCCTATCCTTCACATTTCATAGGAAAATAAAAATGAGCCTAGACTCAATGGAAAAATTCCTTTGGTGTCAATCAAATAACATCTCGTTTCCTATTCTTACTCATAGGATTTGAGATACATGTCATCTCATTTCCTACAAAATTCCTATTCCTACAATAATCCTATCCTGTGAACCAAAAGAGGCCTCAGATTGCGACAGGTATCACACTTGCAGTATGTCACTTGTCACCATGTGAGGGAAGTGAGACTAAACTTTGTAAAGGGCACCCCAAGTCAAGTCAGCTATTTGATTAGAGGGCGAATATGCGGGTAAAATAGTACTTCCTTCGTCCGAAAATACTTGTCATCAAAATGAATAAAAAAAGATGTATTTAGAACTAATATACATCTAGATATTTTGATGACAAGTATTTCCTTCCTTCCGGAAGGAGGAAGTATGTTATTTTTTTTTTAGAAACGGGTGAAATATGTGAAGCGCATCGGAGTAACATCTGCTGGTGGCCCAATGGCCCATGCGAAAGAGTGGAGGGTTCCGCTTTCCAGGGGCGGGGATAGTGGACCCGGGGTCACACGATGATTCCCTTCGTATTGTTATTGTTGGAGACTTGGAGTCGAATCCGATCAGGTTTGCCTCAAAAAAGGAAGAATCCGATCAGGTTGGGCGTAAATAGATTAACAATTTTGCTAAAGCACGTCTAGATGTGCCCTAAGTATTGCACATCTAAGTCCCATGTCCTTGATTTTACAAGGAGATTTATGCAAATATTTTCTTTCCTCTTTTTTATTTTCCTTTCTAGTTTGATTGAGCCAGTTAGATGTGCAATAACTAGCGCACATCTAGATGTGCCCTAGACAAACCCATTGATTAATTCCTGATTGGGTATGTCTAGGGCACATCTAGATATGCTCTAGTTATTGCACATCTAAGTGAGTGGATCAAGCATAAAAAGAAAAAGAAAAAGAAAAAAAGAAATATTCACACGAATCTCAATGTAAGATCAATGACATATGACTTAGATGTGCAATACTTATGGCACATCTAGATGTGCTTTAACAAAACTGTTCCTGATAACTAGAGGGCTTGAGAGTCAGAGGAGGCAGAGCGGAGAAGAGAGGATTTTTTGTCTGGACACATGGATCCTCCTCGCCAGCAAATCCAAGGCAGCCGTAAGCCACTGCCTTATTTTATCTACATATGCCATTTTTTTCTGAATCATGTTGTGTTCCTTCATTTGCCGTGCCTACTTTCCATAACGATGACCTGTTGCAGATGCATCAATTGGTTCATTTGCTGAAGAAAAGCGCTCACAAGTGGATGCTTCTCAAACTGGCAAAAAGTTAAGATATTCAGGTTCACACCTTCCGGAGGTAACGATGACCATGTGTTCTATCATTGAGCTACCCAGTATTCCCACTGCTACTAAATTGTAACATAATTGATATAATGTGTGTTCAATATACTTGTGCTAACTGCAATAAGAAAACCATCCTATGCTTTGATATTACCGATTTACCATAGTTCTTCTGCATCAAAGAAGGTGAACAATGTTCAATATACTAGGATGACCTAGTAGACAATGCTCAGCAAGAGTTGTATACTAAACTTCAGTCTAGGATAGGCATATAAACATCGCTGAAATGCAGCAACTAGTTCTCCAAGATGC
Source organism: Triticum urartu (assembly GCF_003073215.2). Lineage (NCBI taxonomy): Eukaryota > Viridiplantae > Streptophyta > Magnoliopsida > Poales > Poaceae > Triticum > Triticum urartu. Next base: position 469,719,488 of record NC_053026.1, on the reverse strand, counting down.
CAAACAACCTCGGATGTCTTATGCAAGTGTGCTTTAACTTGAGTTCCATCTGTATCTTTGCCAGGAGTAGAGAATGCTCAATTTGAGAACAAGATTAAATTTATCATAATAAGCATGTAAGGATCGCTCAAATTCAGCAACAAATTGTACAATCCTAGGATCTGTCACATGTGCAAACACTGATCCCAACCTTTGGATATCTGAAGCAAATGTGCTATAAATCTGTGGTCACTTTCTCACATGCTCCTACCGAGTCCAGCCGTGTCTGAAGCCAAAAGTGTTTTCTTCTTCTTACATGGAAAATTTTAGGCATGTCCTGGACACGTATCTGCACAGTTTACGATGTTGTATTTGAGTGGTTTTTCAGTTTCAGAAATATTTCGCCACCTACAGAAATTACTAAATTTCAATTAATTTCAATGATTTGGGTTTGCATTTCGGCCAAAGGACTGAAACATTCACTTTGAAATTCATCAAAATATCGCTGGAAGTGAAAACCATAGTTTGACATAGACACAAAGGTTTTATCTAGTACTCCCTCCGTCCGAAAAAGTTTGTCCCTCAAATGGATGGACCTAGCTCCAAATTAGCGCTAGATACATCCATCTGAGGGACAATCTTGGGACAAGCCTTTTCGGACGGAGGGAGTATTTAATATCTTTTACTTCTGTAATTCAAATCTTGAACATTTCTACTTATGCTTGCAGGATATTTGGCGTCATATATGCTACTTTTTTTTGGAACGTAGACGCACGAAGCATCCGACTTTAAATTAATAAAGCCACTAGGCAGCATCCAACCGGGTCGAAACTCCACAACCACAAAACATATAGGTTCAGCGGGCTCGCAGTCCCGGCAAAGTAAGATACTAAAGTTCAAGAGGACGCTGAAAGCACAAAACCATAAAGATAATAAACGCAAAAGCTCAGTCTGGCGGATCTTGGAGTCTTGCTCTTGCCGTGCATGCTTTGATCTGCTCCATGATCTCGTTCATGCGCCCCTCGTCACGCTGCTTCCCCAATGGCGCCCAAGCCTGTAGGAAAATATGGCATTTGAAAAAAATCTCAGCTGGGTGAGCAGGGAATTTATGTTCGATAGTAATTTTGTTCCTCATAGTCCAAATGGACCAAAACAGCGCCCCAACGCAGCGCCATACCAAACGCGCGTTCGCACCCCTCTGTGCGGTTAATAAAGAAAGAAGGTCTGAGCTATTTTGTGGGTTCCAATTCTGTTTAAATGTGTCCCTAACCGCGCTCCACGCAAATCTAGCAAGGCAGCACTTGAAGAAGACATGGTTAGCGTCCTCCCCAAGCCCGCAGATGGCGCATGTCCCGTTCGCCGGCCCGTTGCGTTTGACCACATTGTCCGATGTTGGCAGACGGTTGCGGAACATTTGCCACAAAAAGATCTTGATTTTGAGTGGAATGCCAGCCTTCCACAACCCCTGGCCATATCAAGCCCAGTCCCCTCTGTAAGCTTCTCCTATAAAGATTTAACCGAGAATTTACGAGAAGCCGAAAGCTTCCAATCAATCTGATCTTGTTCGTGGCTGAGACTCCAACTCTCGAGCTCAGCCACCAAAGCCTCCCAAGACGCCGCCTCTCCCGCTTCTAGAGGTCTGAAGAAGGAGATCGTCGGGGGGTGCACTCTGAGAGCGTCAGCGACCGTAATGTGTGTGTCCGTGGCAAGCTGGTACAGCTGTGTATAGGAATGCCACAGCGGCGTTTGACCCTTCCAACAATCCAACCAAAACCACGTGGACTTGCCATTGTTAACTATAAACTGGGCCCCAACCGCAAACGCTGGCTTAACCGCTTGAATGCCATTCCAAAAGGGCGATCCTTTGGGTTTGGCCTTAAAGAGGTTGCCATCCGGGAAATACTTGGCCCGGAGAATATCAGCCCAGAGACCCTTCTCGTTTTGGGCAGGCGCCACCACCATTTGGTAAGGAGAGCAACGTTCATCAGCTTCGAATTCGTGATCCCCAGACCACCGAACTTCTTAGGGCGACAGACCGCAGCCCATTTAACCAGATGGTATTTGCGCTTTGTCCCACTTCCTTCCCAAAAGAACCGGGCGCGAGGCGTGTCAAGCTTGGCATGTACTCCATCTGCTAGGAGGAACATACCCATCGTAAAGATAGGCAAGGAGGATAAGCTAGAATTGGTCAAAATCAGCCTAGCAGCAGAGGACATGAACCGACCTCTCCAAGGACTAACCCGGTTCACCACTTTGCCGTAAACTGGCGCCCAGTCGGCAATCGTCAAGTTTTTGTGGTTTATCGGTAGTCCCAAGTATTTGATCGGAAACTTCCCAATCCTACAATTGAGCAAGTTTGCGATTCTCCGACCTTCGTGATCATCCATCCCTATGGTGATCACTTCGCTTTTGAGAAAATTAATCTTTAGACCCGAAAGAATCTCAAAAGCAATCAAAAGCAACTTAATTGTTGCTATGCTATGGTCGTCTGGCTCGAAAAGCAGCATCGTGTCATCCGCATATTGCAGATGGGTCACGCCGCCGGGGATGAGGTGGGAGATCAACCCTTTGATGTGCCCCGCAACCCTGGCTTTGCTGATCAAGGCCACCAAAGCGTCCGCAACAAAGTTGAAGATCAAAGGAGAACTAGGGTCTCCCTGCCTAAGGCCGCGTTTGTTGCGAAAGAATTTGCCCATTACACCATTGATGGTCACAGCCGTGTGACCACTACTAACCAGGTGCATGATATGGTGGACAAAGCCCACATCAAAATCCTTTTTGATGAGGACCTCTCGCACGAACTCCCAGTTCATGCGATCGTACGCTTTTTCGAAATCTAACTTAAGGAGAACACCTCTAGACTTGGTACGTTTGAGCTCATGAACGATTTCGAGAAGCGCTAACGGCCCTTCAAGAATATTACGCTGTTTGAGGAAACCCGATTGGCTAGGACTAATCACTCGTTGAGCGACAGGCGCCAAGCGGGAGGCGTAAGATTTTGCACAAATCTAGAAAGGGACATTAATCAGAGTGATAGACCGGAACTGCTTAATGTCGTCGGCCCCTTTAACCTTAGGAATCAGACTAATAGCCCCGTAGTTGAGACGAGATAGGTCAACGGTACCTAGCGCAAAGCCATTCACTAAGTCGTAGAAAAGATCTTTGAGCTTAGTCCAGAACTTCTTGAAGAATTCCACCGGCCACCCATCCGGACCGGGTGCCGTGCCCGTTTTCATATCGTGCACAGCACGGTCTATTTCCTCCGGAAGGAAAGAGAGGACGAGCCCATCGTTCTCCTCCTGAGAGACCCGATCAGCAGGGTCCCAAAGGTCATCCCGGAGGCATAGAGTTTTCTCCTCGGTCGTTCCCAACAGCCCGATGAAGAACTCATAGATGTGAGCTACGATGAGCTCGTTGGAGAGTAAGAGCCCTTGATCGGATTGAAGTCTAAGGATCGTACTTTTACGTTTTCTACCGTTAGCGTAAGCATGGAAATAGCCGGTATTAGCGTCACCTTTGGTGACCCACTTGATCCCGCTCCTGCGGCGCCAGTACTCCTCTTCGGCCCGGAGTATGGCAATGACTTGGCGTTCCAAGTCGTAACGAGCGGCCCATTCACTCTCCGAGAAGGGCCGCCGGTCAGCCTCCAAGTCTAACGCGGCAATTGCCTCAACAATTTGGGCCCGCTCTCGCTTGGATTCGCTGCCGTGGTTAGCCCCCCAACCACGCAGGAAAGCCCTGAGTTTGCTTGCCGCCAAGTTCCAGCGCTCTGCCGGTCCCCGTTGCGGCCCAAGCTGGTGGCAGATCGTGTCCCAACGATCCAACACCATCTGAGCAAACCCCTCGGACTCAAACCAAGCCGTTTCGAAATAGAATCGGGGGCTTCGCCTAATATATTCCTCCCCCGAAGAGAATATCAACGGAACATGGTCTGAGCCGATTCTAGTTTCAACCACCAGGTTGCATAAGGGAAATAGAACCTCCCATTCGGGGGTAAAAAATACCCTATCCAACACGCTCTGGACCGGGCACAACTGCTTGTTAGTCCAAGTATATCTCGCACCGGTCCGAGCGGCCTCACGCAACGCCGATGCCGCTATGGCCGCATTGAACATGGACACCCGAGTCCAGTCAATGTTGGCGTTGTTCTTGTCTGCACCCGAGCGAATAAGATTGAAGTCCCCACCAACCACCAGGGGCAAATTGCTAGCTCGCTTGGTCCCTACCAAGTTAGTCAGTTCCTGAAGGAAAATAGCCGAGCACGAGTGATCTGCCGGCCCATAAACGCACACCACTACCCACGAAAGGCCCGAGACGCGGTGACTAATAGTAGCAGAAAGAAAAAAAATTCACCAACATCCCATTGCAAAACATCACAGATATCATTATTACAGCCCATTAAGATACCACCCGAGTGGCCCGCAGAGGGCAACCAGTGCCAAGAGAAACGCTGTAAGGGATCGAAAGCCAGAAGATCACGGAACGAGAAGTCAGCTTTGATCATTTCCTGAAGGGCTACAACGTCAATCCTCTCTCTGGCCATGTACTCCTTGAGTTGTGTACGCCGCCCCCCGTGGCCACAACCCCGAATGTTCCAAAATAGATAACGCATGTTAAATGATACGATTCCGCAGGCGCACCCCCCTGGATGTCACCGCTCTCGCCACGCGCTTCCTAGCCGACATCCGACTGGAAGAAGGAAAATCAGAGACCTCCCTAGCCTCTGTCTCCTCCTCGAGCACTACCTCACTGCCATCCGCACCCGGAACGCTGGCGCGCTAAATCTGTTCGTCCCCACGAGCAGCCGCAGCCGCCAGCATGGCCTGCGCTTCTTCCCGAGCACGAACCATAGGGATGATCTCGCTACAAGGGTCACTAATCGCCACGCCACTGTCATCCAAAATGCTAGCAAGCTGATCATCCGTAAAAGCATTCAAGATACGGTAAGATGGTAGGGGATTACCTGTAACCTCCAGGTTCTTGTCGGCGAGCCGCAGTTTTGCACTTTCCAACGATGTCAATTCTCCCATCTTGGCCTTGGCGCGGGCGCTGGGGGCCCGCGGTGTCACCGGAGTAGCCTTGGAGCGTCTTGCCTTGCTGCCCACGTCTGCCTTGCCCAACGCCTCCCCCAGCTCGCCACCCAGCGTCGCCACCGCCACCGTCGACACTGTCTTGGGGGCTGGCTTCTGCCCCGCCGTCTTCTTAGCCTGCCGTCCCGCACTGTTGGAACCCCGCTTGTTGGCAGGGGTCACGTCGTTGTCAGTCCCCTGCTCCACAGAAAGGGAAGACAACGGGTCCGCAACCACAGTGGCCCCAACCACCTCTTGAGTTTTCGTCTGTGCCCTTGCCAGGGCCGGGATGTTCGATCCATACTCGTCAAAGGAAAGCGTCAGGGATCTGGCCAGGGGTGGCACACTCACCGCCGTGTCCTGGGTCGCCAAACCCAAGGCTCCCGAATCAGTGGACGCCGCTCCCAGCTTGTCCCAAGTCTCCGTGTCAATAGAGTAGTCCTGTTGGCTGTCATCCCCTTCTTCGCCCGCCTCCTGCATCTTGGTGTCGCCGTCAGGGGCCTTGGCGAGCGCCCGGTCCTCTCCCTAAGGTTCCTTACCAGGGGCGGCCCCTTTAGGCGGAGCGCTACCCGATGGCCGAGCTCCACCGTGACCAGCAGAGTCTTTTGGCGGGGGGTTGGGAGGTTCAGAACCATTCATCACACGTTCTCCCCCACGCTTGGGCAAAACCTCACGCTCCACCTTGATCTGGTACCCTTCATGATTGAACCATACTTCCACAAATCCATTCAGTTTCTCCGGAGCCTTGCATGCTAACTTCATCCTCACAGGCCCCAACCTGATAAGGGACAATTCATCCACCACTATCGGGCGGCCAAGCATCCGGAACCCTTCCCTGATGCGGTCCTCACGCCTGTGTTTCTTTGGAATGCCGTGCAACCGGAACCAAGTCTCTGGCATGGCCATTGGCTGCACCTCCTCGTGGAGCATATCCCGAACCGATGCCGTGATGCTATTGATTGACAGAAAGAGTTTCCCACTCGTCTTTGCCATGTGAAGAAGATCCGCAGAAGGGAAAACCACCAAGAAATCATTGTCGCCCACCTGTGTCACTTGCCAATCCCAAGATCCGGTCACCATGTGTTGTAGTTCCTGCTTGAGGATGCGGAGATTGAGCCGCCCTGGCTCAGCCGATAAGATGGCCGCATTCTCGATCCGTGCATCCACGAGCAGCGCACCCTCGGCCTCCTCGTCGAACTCCAAGCAGAAGAAACCCTCACCGGTGATAGCGCTCCCCATGATCTGCAGTTGCAGCTGCCGACCCCTCGTCGGGCAGTGCGCAGACGCATGTCCCTCCTCCTTGCACAGCACACAGAGGGGAGGGAACTTGCACTTGGACTGATAGTGCCCGAGGCGGCCGCACTTGAAGCACTCCACATCGGGCACTTCCTCCACCGGAATGGGTTCCTCCGCCGTGCCCTTGGAGGAGGAGGGGAAGGTAACTGCCAGTGGATCTGCAGCCGCCCGCTGCTTCTGAGCCAGCGGGTCTCCATGGCCCCCACCACAGAAAGGGTGCGCCTCCGGCTTCTTCTTGAGCTCTCGCCGTCGTTGACTGACCTTCTTCTTCTTCCGTCTTTCCTGCTGCTGAAGCCACCACGGGGGAGGAGGACCCCAATCCCCCTCGTGCCCGCCCTGGTCGCGTGTTCCGCCGCGCTCGGCCCTGGCCTCCCGACCATCCGACCGCTCCCGCATCGCCCGCTTAGCCTTGTCTCGCAGCTCGCGCTCACGATGCCGCTCCACCTCCGGATCTGAGACCTCCATGGGGCGCTTGTGCGCGCGACCGATCGCCCATCACCACCGCCGCGAAGGATCTGTGGAGAGGGGGAGGGGGAGTGAGATCTGGAGTGTGCGGGCGGAGTGAGCGAGGCGCCGCACCTCACTTGCAGTGGCTGGAAACCCTAAATGAGGGTCCAGGCAGCCGCGTCTCAGCCAAATATAGCCAGAGACCGGGCGCAAGGCAGGCCGCGGCGCAACGGGCCTTGGGGGCCCATGCGGAGACGGCATTGGGGCCAACTCCTGTCCCGACCCGGCAGACACGCCCGACCCACTGTCAGTCGCGCCCACCGGCCCAGGCCCAACAGCGCACGGCCCACCCGCACCAACCCTAGGCAACGGCGGGGACCGCGGTCTCGCCCGACCCACCGACGACGCCGCCGCCGCCGGGGACGAGGGGGAAGGTAGGCACGGCCAGTCCTCCCTAGACGGCACCGCCTTGTCCACCACCAAGCTCTCCGCCGCCATGGATCTGCTGAGACGAGCCACGTCGGTCGCATCCCCCTCGCCGGGGCCACACACCGAGCCGACGAGGGTTGCCAAATGCGTAGCGCCGTGGACCTGGGTCCGCGCCCTCCCGGCGCAAATCGCCGCCTGCGTTCGGCGCCCAGGCCTCGCACGTCCGCCGCGAAGGCCACGAAGTCCCCAATCGACGGGCCCGCCGGCACCACACGCATCTGCTCCACGAGCTCGTCCCTGTCTTCGTCATCTTCAGAAGACTCCGCCAACAGCGCCCAAAAACGGTTGTGGCAGGTCTCAACCCCCGCCGGCGACGCCCCAGCATGCGCCACCGGCGAGCGCACCTGGGGGGACCCCGCCCCGCGGCTCACCAAGGTCCACCCCGCCGGGGTAGCCCCGCCCGCAGGCCTCACCGGCGAGGGCACGCAGTCGCCAGCGCAGTCGCCAGTCCGTACACCTAACGGTTCACTCATCCCTTCTCACCCTTGCTCCACCTTCTCCCCAGCTAATATCCAGTAGTTATACATATATGCTACTTTCTGCCATTGAAAGATGCTGCGCGTGCTGCTTGTGTTTCCCGCGCGTTTCGAATTTCGTGGAGGTGCCATCCCAACCTCACCTTCAGCAAGGAAACAATGGGCTAGAAGGAAAATGCACGTAGACAGAGAAAAATAACAGGAGATTACAACAGCAGAATTGACCATATTCTGGCAAACCACTCAGGCACCGGCGTGAAGACATTCAACCTTTTGTTCTATGGTCCTTACAATGCCAACACCAGCTATTGTCTTGATGGCTGGCTTCAGATTGCTGTCGCACCAGGCATTGAAGAACTTAGCCTTACACTATTTTCAGACAGTGACCAGTTATTAGACAAGGCAAAATACCACTTCCCGTGCTCACTTTTATCCGATGGGCGTGGAAACTCCATTCGTGAGCTCAAGCTTGTAGGTTGCGCCTTCCGCCCTACGGTAGGGATCGGTTGCACGAGAAGCCTGACAAGTATATCTCTGCGTTTTGTGCATATTACCAGGGATGAGCTGGGGTTCCTTCTTTCCAAATCTCTTGCTTTGGAGCGATTGGATCTCAACAGTTGCAGTGAGATAACTTCCATAAAGATACCTTCCCTGCTGCAGCGCCTCAGCTATCTGAAGGTGTCCCAGTGTTCCATGCTGCAAGTGATTGAAAGCAAAGCTCCAAATATCTCCAGTTTTCACTTTTTTGGTGATCAACAAGTACAGCTATTTCTTGGAGAACCATTGCAGATGAAGGAAATTTTCATATCACATTCCTGTGCTCTTCATTATGCTCGCGCCATGCTCCCGTCCAGTACACCAAATCTCGAAACTCTTGATATATTTTCAACTGGTGAGGTATATGCTCTAAAACTTGAGGTGTCTATGGGCTAGCGATATGCCTATAGCCTTACATTGCCTTAGTTATTACTACCTCTGTACCTTAATATAAGACAAGGGATTAATCTTACATATTTTTATGCAGATGGTCAGTACACCAATGCTACTAAGCAAATTCCTCCACCTCAAAACTATTACAATATCTGGATGGATCTTCAGCACGACCTACAATCTTTTCTCGCTGGTTTCGTTTCTTGACGCGTCTCCTTGCTTGGAGACTTTCAACCTACATGTAAGTAACTGTTCACCCTGCTGAGATATTTATTCGTGACTAATAAATTCAAGCGTGTTAGTTTTTCGTCTGCAGACACGAATGGGAAGCCGGAACCATGACTCCATCTTTGAAGATCCCTCACATTTGGGGAGGATTCCAGGACACTGCTATGACAATCTAAGGCGTGTGAAGATCACTAGGTTCTTCTCCACAAAGCTTCTGGTTGAGCTCACATGCTTCTTGAGAATGCACCATCACTCGAGTGCCTCACACTGGACATAACTGATGGTGGGTTAAAGTGTTCTGACAAAAGAATTCGCAAATGCTATGAGAGCAAGGCTACTCTTGTGGAAGCCCCTAAAGCACTTGAGGCTATCCAAACTCATATCGCAGGAAAAGTCCTCTCCACGACTAAGTTAAATATTTTGGAGCCTTGCAGCCGATGTAATGCTATTAACATTTAGGAATCAAAGCTCAGGATTATGGAATGTAGTCATATAATTTTAGATGGCGTGTGTTTTGTTCAACCTGTTGTTTGTTCTTGTTCTGGGCTAGATGGAACTCTGTGCTTTTGAGCACAAATGTTGTGGCCAAGTAGAGTTAGTACTATCGGTAAAATAGTGGTCAGTATGAGATTACGACGCCAACTAAAAGGGAAAAAGGCATCTGGCAAAGATGGCTACAGATGCCTGTGTTCCATTCAATGTTTTGCAGGCCAACCTTGGTGATTCTAGTCACCTCGATTCAGAACAGCAATTCAGCAGGTTCCACAAGCATGAGGTTGACATTGAAGTTTCAATCCTAAGGCCATCTCTAGCAGATCCCCTATCTAAAAATTCAAACGTGTTTTGCACATACATGGTTACTAGTGATTTAAAAAGAGCATTCTGTTCTATCATTATTAAAAAAACATCCACCAAAGTAACAAGTGGGAGAAAGTAATAGTGCCACTTTTTCCTTCCCATATCATTGGGGCAAAGTGTTACATGGCCAACCATTTTACTTTAGTAAACCACATGGACATATAGTGGTGTCTCCTTGTGGCTACCAGGAAGTAGGAACTAGGGCTGCAGGTAAGCAGAAAACTGTTGGGTTGACTAAAAAATTGGTAAGTTCAAATGGGTTAGAAAAATCAGTACCTTAGGTCCATAAATGGCCATAAATTGAGCGTCTCCTTAAAGTGCACATGCCCTTTCAGTTTCTTGAAGCAACCATGAGAGTTGTGGCTGAATCTGTTCAAAGTAATGGTGAATACACGTGGTGCCTTGCTGATAAGAATCCTTCTCATTGCAGCTCTAAAAACCTTTGAAAGGATCGATATGGTTGACTAGAGGGGGGGGGGGGGGGGGGGGGGGGCGAATAGGCAACTAACAATTTTTAGCTTTTCTTTAACAATTTAAACTTTGCATCAAAGTAGGTTGTCTAGATATGCAACTAGGTGAGCAACCTATGTGATGCAACAAAGATAGGAACACAAGCAAGCAAGAGATATATCACAAATAAGCTTGCTCAAGTAAAGGCACGAGATAACCAAGAGTGGAGCCGGTGGAGACGAGGATGTGTTACCGAAGTTCCTTCCCTTTGAGGGGAAGTACGTCTCCGTTAGAGCAGTGTGGAGGCACAATGCTCCCCAAGATGCCACTAGGGCCACTGTATCTCCTCACGCCCTCACACAATGCGAGATGCCGTGATTCCACTATTGGTGCCCTTGGAGGCGGCGACCGAACCTTTACAAATAAGGTTGGGGCAATCTCCACAACTCAACTGGAGGCTCCCAACGACACCACAAGAAGCTTCACCACAATGGACTATGGCTCCGCGGTGACCTCAACCGTCTAGGGTGCTCAAACACCCAAGAGTAACAAGATCCGCAAGGGATTGGTGGGGGAATCAATTTTCTCTTGGTGGAAGTGTAGATCGGGGCCTTCTCAACCACTCCCGAGCAAATCAACAAGTTTGATTGGCTAGGGAGTGAGATCGGGCAAAAATGGAGCTTGGAGCAACAATGGAGCTTTAGGGTTGAAAGAGGTAAGTCAACGGGGAAGAAGGGGACCCCCTTTTATAGTGGGGGCAACAATCCAACCGTTATCCACCAACCAGCCCGCAACCAGCGGTACTACCGCTCCAGGACAGCGGTACTACCGCTGGGCCACGCGGTACTACCGTGAGGAGCCGCGGTACTACTGCAGCAGCAGCAGCTAGGGCAGACCTTAAGCACATGGGCTGAGGACGGTACTTCCGCAGCAGCGGTACTTCCGCTCCTTGCGGTACTACCGCAATGAAGGGAACCCCAAGCCTGGGAAGAGCGTGGATAACAGAACATCCGTGCCTACATCCGCTGGAAAACGGACGTAGCAAAAATCCGACACAGTACTACCACAGAGGAGCGGTACTACCGCCGGCAGCTGAGCCAGGCCGCGCACGGTACTACCGCGGAAGGGTTGCGGTACTACCGTGGTAGCACGGATGTAAAAAATTACATCCGCCCCTACTACCGCGAGGGAGCGGTACTTGGCCTGGAGGTCACGGTACTACGGCTCCAAAGGAGCGGTACTACCGTGGGCACCTGCGGTACTACCGCGCCACAGCACGGTACTACCGCTGGTGCCTACGGTACTACCACTCACCAGGGAGCAGTACTACCTGTAAGTGCATCTAGTGCCACCCCTAGTTGGTTTTGGAGTATTGACGACAAACCTAGTTGAGGGACTAATGTGTTTGTGAGAATTGCAGAATAACACAGGTAGAAGTCCCTCATGATTCGGTTTTACTACCAGAGATGACCCCTAAAAATGTATGAAGATATTGAAGTCAAAGGTGGTATATGAAGATATTCACATTGAAGACTATGACAAGAGAAGACACGATATGAAGCCTATGGAGCTCGAAGACTTAGATCTTTCGTAGTTCTTTTTCTTTTGTGTTGAGTCATAGGAACCACCGTACTGTTAAGTGGGGTCCAAGAGAACCAGTCAGAATGACTGAAGTGATGCCTAAACCAAAAACCTATGTCTTCGAGTGAAGACAATGAGAGCGAATCTTGTCCAGACTCGGACAAGTCAGCTTTGCTTGTAGCCCAAGTAAAGTTGCCGTGTGAGTTTGAGATCTGACCGTTGGAACACGTGTCAGTTCCTTAGTGACCCAGAGTCATTTCGGACAAATCAGGTCGGGTTGCCAAGTGGCTATAAATAGCCCACCCCCTACAACCATAAATGGTTGGCTGCTCAGATTAAAAGCACGGCTTTTGTCGTTTGAGAGCAACCCACCTCGAAGCCTTTGAGAGAGAATTCCTTGCGAGGATAAAGACCTAACCACCAGAGCCAGAGAGAATTGGGCATCACTTAAGTCTTCTTGTCTGTGTGATCTGAAGACTTATTACACTTGAGGACTGTGCATCCTCCAGCCGGTTAGGCGTCGCGTTCTGAGCATCCAAGAGACATTGTGGATTGCTGGTGAACGAAGTCTGTGAAGGTTTGGGAGTCTACCTTGAAGACTTACCAGAGTGATTGGGCGAGGTCTATGTGACCTTAGCTCAAGGAGAATACGGTGAGGACTGGGTGTCCTGAGCTGCGTGTTCAGGACTGGGTGTCCGGGACTGTGTGTCCTAAGGTTTAAATACCTAGCCGCTGCAACCAGACGTACAGTTGTCACAGCAACTGGAACTGGTCCAACAAATCATTGTCTTCAACGAGTCACTGGTTTCATCTTCACTTCACTTTACTTACTGTTATTCCTTGTGAAGTCATTGTATGTTTGCTCTATCATTTGTCTTCATTGAGTGACTGCGTGTTTTGTTTGGCTTCACAATATCTTCCTACCTGATCCTTACTACCTAGCTGCTATTAGTCTTTGTGCTTTCACTTCATTGAATACTTGACTATGGTTTGCCTAGTGTAGCCTACCTTCCGCTGCATGGTAATAGGTTTAATTTTATCATTTGTCTTCAAAACTCCCATGTTCTGAAGACTTTCATAAAAATCGCCTATTCACCCCCCCTCTAGTCGATATAACGCACTTTCAATTGGTATCAGAGCAAGGTGCTCCCTTGTTCTGTGTGATTCGGTTTAACCACCTGGAGTTTTAGCTATGTCGACTGCAGGGATAATTAAAGTCTCCGCTGCGTGCCCCGTCTTCGATGAAACTGAATATCCCTACTGGAAGAATAAGATGCGTATGCATCTTGAAGCCATTGACGTCGACCTATGGTATGTCGTCGAGAATGGCGTTCCCAAGGCTGGAGAAGGTGTCACTGTTGCTGATGTCAAGAAATTCGTTCAACTGGACTCTACTGCCAAGAATATCATCTGTGGTCATCTGACCAAAGGACAGTATAGCCGTGTGAGTGCTTTGAAGACATCCAAGCTGGTCTGAGACTGGCTCTCCAAGGTCAATGAAGGCATCTCAACCCAGAGAGATCAGAGAATCAGTGTCCTTCGCAACCTCTTCAACCGCTTCAAGCGAAATGACAATGAGAATGTCCAGCACACATTTGACCGACTCACTGACATCACAAATGAGCTTCAAGCCCTCGGCACCACTGAGGTTACCAAACACGAAGTCGTCAAGACGCTGCTAAGATCACTTGATAGTTCGTTTGACATCCTGGACCTGATGATTCAAGAACGTCCTGATTTCAAGACACTCGATCCGTCTGACATACTTGAGAGGCTCAACACACATGAGTTTCAGCTTTCGGAGAAATGAGAGATCTACGGTCCAAACTATGGGCGAACTCGTGCCTTGAAGGCAAAAGCTGTTTCCTCATCTGAAGAAGAATCTGACAGCAGTTCTGATGACCCTGAAGACATTGGAAGGGAACTTGCTATGCTTGTCAAGAAGTTCCAAAAATTCACCAAGAAGAAAGGCTTCAGAAAGTCTTCCCGATCAAGTTCAAGGAATGATGAAGCTCCTGCTCATGACTACATGAAGAAAACATGTCACAAGTGCAAGAAACTTGGCCACTTCATCTCTGAGTGTCCACAGTGGGACAATGAGAACAAAAAGAAGAAGAAGAGCAAGGAATATGACTCTGACGACAAGAAGAAGAAGAAGAAATACTCAAAGTCTTCTTCCAACTGAAAAAGATTTCCTATGATGTAGATTTCCTATGACGACAAGAAGAACAAAAGAAACTCTCTCAACAACTCATGAAAAGCTTTCCTATGATTATCTTCAAAGGAAGCAAGATCTTGAGAAATTGAGAGCGGTTCATGAAGATCTTCAAACTGAAAACGAGTCACTTCGCGCCAAACAGATCAGTCCCGCTCGGGAAGGATTTGAACCACCATGTCTTAAATGCATCGAGCGTGATAATGCTACTTCTGTTGCTGAATGTTCTACTGCTACTGCTGTTGCAATATCTTCAACTGTTGATGCGGTAACTAACCCCTCTGCTGAGGATACCACCGCTATTGCTGATGAGAATGCTAGGTTGAAGACATTGCTTGAAACAGGGATGTACAAAAGTCTTAAAGGACATCAGACGCTATGTGATGTCCTGAGAAAGCAGATTCTGAACCGAAACCCTAGGAAAGAGGGTGTAGGGTTCGTAAGGAAAATGAATGCAGATGGCTCTTACTGGAAACCTGAGCAGTACCCCAAAACCATGTGGGTTGCTGCAAAGGAACCTTCAGCAGATCCATCCAATCTGTCTGGCTTCACTTGTGCTAACACCATTATCATTGATGAATCCTTTGATGCAAACTATATACTGTTTAAGAATCAGAATGGTGAAGTGTTTGCCAGGTACATTGGTACTAACTGCAGGAATGGACCGCCTATGAAGAAGATCTGGGTTCCGAAAAGGTGTCTGGAGAGTCTTCCTGTGAATGTCATCATGACACCTCACGTGAAGAAGACAAACCTCAGACCAAAGGCTTCATACAGACAGAGGACTCACCTAAGTCGCACTAACGCAAATGTTTTGCAGGAAAATCATACTCAGGCATATGAATATGAGAGCGGTTCATCAAACCGCCATGTTCATAAGACCAAGAACTATTCTACTTATTCTTATGAGTACTATTGTCCGCCTGCAAGACTGTTTGCTAAGGCTTCAAAGCCAAAATTCTCAGATGCTGCACTTAGACTTATTGCTTCTAAACCACCCTTGAAGATGTGGGTGGTTAAGAAGGCTTAACTCTCTTTTGCAGGGAAGGGTCTCCATCAGAAAACCAAAATTGTCTGACGCTATTGCTGGGGACCTTAAACATCTTGTAGGGCGCAAGATCAAATGCCCAAATGGTCTTACTATGTACTTCATACCTGAATCGCTTGCTACTTTCCCTATTAGTCCTAACCTGGATCTAAGCTTTCATAACCCACTGGTTCGTCAAATGTTTTTGCTTCACAATGCTCTTGGTGAAGCCTATCCCCCTAACTGCACTGTAGGGTACGACACCAGCGTCTTCAGAATGGATTATTGACAGTGGGTGTACAAATCACATGACTGGCAAAAGAAGTCTTCTTATGGACTCAACCTTACGTCCATCCGACAAGAGCCACATCACATTTGCTGACACTGGTAAAAGTAAGGTATTGGGTCTAGGTAGAGTTGCAATCTCAAGGGATCAACACATGGATAAAGTCATGCTTGTTGAATCCCTGGGCTTCAACTTAATGTCTGTCTCAATGCTTTGCGATTTGAACATGATCGTAATGTTTGGAAAATATCGTTGCCTTGTACTAATGGAATCTGACAAGTCTCTAGTGTTTGAAGGGTATCGAAAAGATGATTTGTACGTGGTAGATTTCTCAGCAGGGCCACAGCTTGCAGTATGTCTTCTAGCAAAGGCTTCAGAATGCTGGCTCTGGCATCGGAGGCTTGGACATGCTGGCATGAGGAATCTCCACACCCTTGCGAAGAAGAAGCATGTCATAGGCATCGAGGGCGTCAAGTTCAAGAAAGACCACTTATGTGGTGCCTGTGAAGCAGGGAAGATGACGAGGGCCAAACATCCCTCGAAGACAATCATGACTACTACTCAACCCTTCGAACTGCTTCACATGGATCTTTTCGGTCCCACTCATTACTCAACTCTAACTACTACTGCTTGCCTCTATGGCTTCGTTATTGTTGATGATTATTCTATATATACTTGGGTGCACATAATCCTTTACAAGACTGAAGTGCAGGATGTCTTCAGACGCTTCGCCAATCGAGCTATGAACAATTTTGGCACCAAGATAAAGCACATCAGAAGTGACAATGGCACTGAATTCAAGAACACTGGCCTTGATACATATCTTGATACCTTGGGCATCACACATGAATTCTCAGCCCCGTACACGCCACAGCAGAATGGCGTCGTCGAACGCAAGAACAGAACACTAATTGAGATGGCCAGAACGATGCAAGATGAATACAAGACCCCAAGAAAATTCTGGCCCGAAGCCATTGATACTGCATGCCATACAATCAATCGTGTTTATCTTCACAAGCTACTGAACAAGACATCTTATGAGCTCCTTACTGGCAAGAAGCCAAATGTTAGTTACTTCAGAGTATTTGGCGCAAGGTGCTAGATCAAAGACCCACATCACACCTCAAAATTTGCACCAAAGGCACGTGAGGGTTTTATGCTTGGATATGGAAAGGATTCGCACTCCTACAGAGTCTTCAATCTCTTTCATTACAAAGTGTTTGAAACAGTGGATGTGCGGTTCGATGAGACCAACGGTTCACAAAGAGAGCAGCTGCCAAATGTGCTAGATGAAGTTCCATCCAGTGAATCAATCAAGCTACTGGGAACTGGAGAAATTATACCTTCTGAAGCTCATCCTGAAGAAGAACTTATCATTTCAGCACCTGATCAACATGAAGACAATGCTCAGCCTGAAGATATTCCTTCCAACAACAACAATGAACAGCAAGAGCAAAGTCTTTGCCCTATACATCCTCGTGTTGCCAATGAAGTGCAGATTGAAAGAATAATTGATAGCATCAATGCACCTGGTCCACTCACTCGTTCAAGGGCAATTCAGCTAGCAAATTTCTATGGGCACTTCGCATTCGTCTCAATATCAGAACCCAAGAAAGTTGAAGAAGCCTTCATGGAACCTGAATGGATTCAAGCTATGCAAGAAGAGCTTCAACAGTTTGAGCTGAATAATGTATGGGAACTGGTTAAGCGTCCTGATCCACGGAAGCACAATATAATAGGCACCAAATGGATATACCGCAACAAGCAAGATGAGCATGGTCAAGTTGTCAGAAACAAAGCTCGTCTCGTTGCTCAAGGATATACTCAAGTGGAAGGCATTGACTTTGATGAAACATTTGCTCCTGTGGCTAGACTTGAAGCCATACGCATACTGCTGGCCTAAATCATCATAATATACTTCTATATCAAATGGATGTGAAGAGTGCCTTTCTCAATGGCAAGATTGAAGAAGAAGTGTATGTTGCACAACCGCCTGGCTTTGAAAATCCAAAACATCCTGACATGGTATACAAGCTCAACAAGGCACTGTATGGCCTCAAACAAGCCCCTAGGGCCTGGTATGACACACTCAAATACTTCCTGAAGAGCAAAGGCTTCATACCTGGTTCCCTAGATCCCACTCTTTTCACGAAGACATATGATGGTGAACTGTTTGTGTGCCAAATATATGTGGATGACATTATCTTCGGCTGCACCAATCAGAAGTACAGTGAAGAGTTTGGATATATGATGCAAGAGCAATATCAGATGTCCATGATGGGGGAGCTGAAGTTCTTCCTTGGTCTTCAAATACGACAACAACGCAATGGCATCTTCATATCTCAAGAGAAGTATCTCAAAGATTGCCTGAAGAAGTTCGGTATGCAAGACTGCAAAGGCTTCACAACACCAATGCCAGCCAAACATCATCTGGGTCCTGACGACAATGGTAAAGAGTTCGATCAAAAGGTATACCGCTCCATGATTGGTTCTTTACTTTATCTATGTGCATCTAGGCCAGATATTATGCTTAGTGTTTGCATGTGTGCTCGATTTCAAGCGGCACCAAAGGAGTCGCATCACTTAGCTGTGAAGCGAATTCTTCGATATTTGGCTCACACCCCAACTCTAGAATTATGGTATCCAAAGGGCTCAGAGTTTGATCTGGTTGGATTCTCGGATGCTAATTATGCTGGTGACAAAGTTGATCGCAAGTCTACATCAGGCACATGTCACTTTCTGGGACGATCACTTGTATGTTGGTCTTCAAAGAAGCAGAACTGTGTATCTCTCTCCACTTCTGAATCTGAATACATTGCTGCTGGATCTTGCTGCGCCCAGCTTCTGTGGATGAAGCAAACACTCAAGGACTATGGCATTCATCTGAAGCAAGTGCCACTTTACTGCGACAACGAAAGCGCCATCAAGATTGCCAACAACCCAGTTCAGCACTCGAAGACAAAGCACAATGAAATTCGTCATCACTTTCTCAGAGATCATGTTGTGAAGGAAGACATTGATATCATACACGTCAACACTGAAGAGCAATTGGCAGATATCTTCACCAAGCCCTTGGATGAGAAGAGGTTTTGCAAGTTACGGTGTGAGCTAAATATCCTGGAATCCTCAAATGTCTTGTGATCAGGCACACATCCTAACCCTTATGCATATTGATGACTTAGATGTGCAACACATGAAGTGAAGTATATCTTCAATCAATGAAGACATACATTCTAAGTGTGAATACATTAATGTGGAATTTGACTTCGGAGCGCCACGATAATTGTGCGTCGTGTCTGGGTCTAATACTTCCTATACGGTGGGTAACGCCACCACCAAACGTTCTATTTTGAAGTGTTTCACTCATGGCGTTACCTTGCAATGTCTTCACATTTGGTTTGGCTTCGATCTCAACATATTTTCATGATTATCTTCACTATGTTGATTATATATATATATATATGCTAGTATTCTGTCCTCTACAGCATTCACTTATAGCTATGTCTTCATGTTTAATCTTTTGAACTAAGTGAATGTGATCGGACCCCAACTTCTCTATGCTTTCTATCTCAAACTCTATCTCTCCAAGTCATATGCATTCTATTGAAACTATCGAATGTCTTCTCTGCGTCCTTGTCAGCAGAAGACACAGATACAACCATTAAGTCCGTTTTCAATGCTCATTCCTCCACATGAAATCCGGAGAAGTAGGAACGACCACCCGACAATCCAGGCGTGCGTGGGACGTGGAACAAACCCCAAAATTCCGCATACTAGCCACGTGTTCCTCATATGCGAATCGCCAGGGGCACCTGTGTAATAGCACAGTGCCGCCCATGTGCCTATAAATACACACTCACAGCGGTCATTATCTCTTCTTCCACCCTCGCACGAACCCTAGCGCCACCGCTAACTCTCGACGATGCCGGCGATGAAGCGCTTCGCTGCCGCAACCTCTCCGACGCCGTCTTCACGCCAACCGCGGACATCGTCCTCTCCGCCGTCGCCGTAGGTGTCCTCCGTCGCCAAGTTAGGGCACGGAAGAGTGAACTGCTCGACCTCATCTCCCACTCCGTCTAGCAGTTCTCAGTGTGGTAAATAAAACTCCCTTTTTACAGCACCGTTGATCCTATTGATCTGTCACTTTCTACCACAAGCAGTTTTTGTTCACACAACTAGATCTCTCTCATACTGCATCTCATAACATGCCTAGTATATTCACTTGTGCTTCACAAAGTAGTTAGATTCCTCACTTGTACTGATCTGTGGATTCGTACAAATCTGGAACCAACTTCTTATCTATGAGTGAATGTCTTCGCACGATGAGGTCAATGTCTTCTAAACTGATTTATCTTCAAAATCTTCTGAGAATGCATATGACCTCTTCCCCTTCCCTCGCACCTTAATGCTTTCACAGGTACATGTCCGTGGGAGAATCCTTTGGTTCTCATAGTCTGCATTCATTTGCAGAATTCTTACAGCATCACATAAATTCTCCCGAAGCCAGTTCCTGTTGGTCCAGCAAACGAAAACCTTTGAAGCCTTTGAACGTCTTGAAGCCTTTCAAGTTAAAGTTTATGGCTTCAGAAAAGGCAGCAAGGAAGGGTGGCAGAAAGCGTCATGGTGAGACCTCCAGAGATCTGCCAGATGAACTCTCAGAAATGTACAAGACAGATTCTGAAGAGGATTACAGTCAGCGCAAGACCCGAATCTAATGGATTCGGAGATATTGGGCAGAACAATGGTTCAAATACAGATTTGTGACCCAGGAGTATGCTGAGAAAAACGCCATCAAGAGACCGTGGGGAGACATCCTATTCAAGAATCTTCTACCCAGGTCCAGAGATGAAGCCATTGCTCAAGGCTTCTATCCATGCATGGTCCGTGGACCACAGCCTGCTGATGCACACTCGTCATCACTGCTATGGTGTCGTGACGACAATCTGTTCAAGCGCAACTTCCAGTTTGCTCAAAACTCTGTGAAGCAGAACAAGAAGACTTTTGGGTTAGACTTCAACCCTGGTCCCTCATCTCCAAGGGCAGATGGCACACGACATGCAGAACCCAATGTCATCGGTCCTTTCGCCAACCTTGAAGGCCTCATCACCTACATCTTGGTTCAAGGGACTGCAGTAAATGAGCCTGCGGCTAACATTGAGTCTGATGACGCGCCTGTAGTGCCGAAGCCAAAGCAGTTGAAGAAGCCAAAAGCTTCAAAGCCAGCCCCTTCACCAAAAATCTCAAGGGCGAAGCCATTGGCAACTACACCTCCTGAAGACAGTGTGCAGTCTGAAGATTTATCACGCGTCTCCAAGCCTCAGAAGGCCAAGATGCCTCTGTCTCACACTGGCAAAGAGCTAACAGCTGCTGCCATCCTGCGCAATGACGACATTGATCTGTCAAGTGATGAAGATCTTGCAGATGACGCTCTTGAGCAACTCATCAAGAGCAAAGAAGAAGCAGAAATCTTCAATGATCTGCCTCTCTTTGATGTCACCATCATCCACAACTTCATTGACGAGTGGTTTGACACGCCAAACATCAGCTTTGAAGATCTGCAGCTACCTATTGGCCTCAGTGTCGCCTTCCAAGGCGCCATTGCTTCAGAACTTGCTATTGCCCAGCGCATTGTTGAACTGAAGCAGAAGATTGACTATGAAAAGGCTCAGTTCAAGAAGCATATGGCCAAGCTCAGCGTGCAAGAAGTGAAGAACTTCAAGACAATGATGCACGAGCTCAAGGAAGCCTTTGTGAAGAAGCGTGCAGAAGCTCAGGGTTCGCGTGAGCGCATGAAGACTCTGGCTGACAGATGTGTGCAAGCCTATAATGAGGCTGAGAAGCGCAAGGCACTTGGGCGTCCTGGCATCGACCCCAGGATGGCCGCAAAGAAGAAGAAGAAGCCTGCTACGGCTGAATCTGATGCACCAAGGCAAGAAGCAGTTCCGATTGTCTTCCCAACAAGAATGACTGGCTCGAAGCCAAAGAGCCGGTCAACAGCTTCAGAGCTCAAGAAGACAAGAACTGCTGAGGCTGAAGCCAGGAAGAGGAAACACTCTGAAGCCTCTCCTACTGCCCCCACCAAGAAAAAGAGAAAGACCAAGAAAGCTCGGGCTGCTCCCACAGAGCCCTTGATAGTTGAACCCATTTCTATGGTTCATCCTGACGCAGAACGTCAACTGACAGTTCATGAGCCTGCTTCCACAGAGGCTCCTGAAGCTGAAGACATTCCAGCAGCTGATCCCATCGCTGCTGAAGACATTGGTCATCATGACAATGTAGAAGATGATGCAGTCCTTCCTCAGTTAGAAAACAGCGAACTCATCAGCATTGGTCGTCCACTGACGCCAATTGCACAGGATGCTTCATGGGCGGATCGCCCACAAGAGGAAGAAGACTATGAGGCCCAGCCCACTCCAACTCCACAGGCGTCGTCTGCGTTCCGCAGGCTTCGCAAAGGTCCAAGGCCTCAAGTCTCTGCTGAAGACATTCCGGCTGCATCAGCCGCAGAAGAAGAAGTACCACAAGATCCCACTCCCGCTCCACCAAGAAGCAGTTCTCCAGGAGAACGTGCCTGTGACCGACCCTCCAGCTAGTCAAGTGGAGGATGAAAATCTTGAGGCTGCCACAACCAACAACGAAGCTAATGTGGAGCCCTCCCCAGCAAAAGCTTCAGAAGACAGCGAAGCCACTGATCCCGCCACTTCTGTTCCTGAGTCTGCTGCCGGTCCCCAATTCAACTATCATGTTGAGCACAGGCCTCAGGTCCAGAAGCCAATCCCAAGACTGCCAAGGTTTCCAGGTCCTGCATCAGCACCTGGCTCCTTCAACATCAATGGCTTCAGGGCAGACAACACGTTCTTCAATAGCTCCAGGAACCCCTACTCAAGGGAAAGGATATCATCTGATCGGTTCTGGAGCTATCCTCAGCGAAGCTATTACTCTTGCATTCTTTACAACCAAGGTCGCATCTTCCCACACAAGCGCCTTGACGTTGAAGCTATAGCTGGTCTGCCCTGTCTAGAAGAAGCGTTGGATTGCTTCAAGCAAGTGGGTCTGCTGCAATTTGTTACTGCTGAAGAGCATTGGAATGAAGAGCTGCTGCTACAATTCTATGCCACACTTCACATCAAAGGATACAGCAGAGATCCGAAGACTTGGGTCCTGGAGTGGATGACTGGCAACGTTCATCACGAAGCCAATGCATTTGACATCATTGAGCTCACTGGCTTGCCCACTCCTGGCGATCTCTTCGAGCAAGGCTGTCAGCTGCATGCTGAAGCTATTGAGAGCATCTTTCAGCGGCCAGAACCTAATATGAGTCAAATGCTCAGCATGATGAAGCCATTGCCAGATGCTGCGTATCCCACAGAGTTCTTCGTTGAAGACCTTGAGTACCTGCCCAGAACCATCTATCACATCATCAGGCGAACTCTCTGGCCTATCAAAGGGCACTCTCCAAATGCCAAGCTTCAGGGTGCAATGAAGACTTTGGTCTTCTATATACTTCATGGCAAATGCTTCAATGCACAGGACTTCTTCATACGCCAACTTGCTGCATCAGGCATTGATCTGTTTGGTTTGAAGTTCTACGCCCCTTGGGTCATGCGGCTGATCAAGCTACACTCCGCCATCTCTTATCAGCCCTCAGCCCGCAACCATCGGATCTTCTTGCCTGACGTGGACATGTCTACTGAAGCCATATATTCTGAGCCTGCCAAGCAACCTCTAAGTCTTCAGAATGCAGAACATCAGAGTTTTACACAGAATTGAAGGCGTTGAAGCAGTTTCTCGGGTGTATCCTTTGGCTGGCACTACACGTGCACCACACCCTGCTTCCACTGAAGCCACTGACAGTGCCACTGCTTCAAGACCCAAGAAGCGCACTCGTGTTCTCAACGACCGAGAGCTTCTTGTGGCCCTACATCAGAAACAAGATAGGCATCATGACTGGCTGAAGCGTCAGATGAAAAGCCTCTTGGTGGATGTTAATCGCACTCGAAATCTTGCCACCAAGAATGCTTTCGTTGCCCATGAAACCTGTCGCCGCACATGGAAAGGGCTAACGATGATGCTTTCTGAAGCTGATCTTCAAGAGGATGGCTTCACTGAGAGATTCAAGTTTGACTCCACACCTCCTCGAAGGGCTGTGCTGCTAGGAACTCCATCCCTTGAAGACTCTGAGTTCTCTTCCTCTGCTGCCACAGTCACTGCCAGAATTATTGAGGAAGAAGACGATGCTACTTCACACCTCTTCAGCACCTCCAAGCTCTTCTGCACCGCCAAACAACACCAACAACCCTGCTACTTCACCTACTCCTCATGGGAACGAGTAGAGGCTCTATGTCTTCAAACCTTTTTGGTCATTACTGACAAAAGGGGGAGAAGCATATGAGATTGATAGTCTTCAAGCGGGTTCATATGGGCGGGTGCCTTATATTTTGCTTCGTGCTTACAACTCTCGTTTTTTTGCTACATTTGGTTCTTATGAGTTGTAACACTTAAACTAGATGGTCGTCTGCTACTTATTTGCCACCTTGTTTTGCGAAGATAAATTCCGCATGTGCGACGATAAATTCCGCACTTAGATCATTCTGCAGTCGTCCATTTTCCATTATGCATGGCATTATCTTCATATACTTTCACATGCATAGTGGATTGTCATCATAAGTTGAAGTGGATCTCCACAAGTACACCTGCCATGTGCATTTGCATTCCAAAAGCAAATTAACTTATATGCACATCTTCAGGGGGAGCCCTTGCAACTTATGAAGACAATTCCTTATCCTTTACAGTTTCACAGATTATATTCCCGTTGAAAACTTCAACTAGTTTGTCATCAATCACCAAAAAGGGGGAGATTGTAAGTGCATCTAGTGCCACCCCTAGTTGGTTTTGGAGTATTGACGACAAACCTAGTTGAGGGACTAATGTGTTTGTGAGAATTGCAGGATAACACAGGTAGAAGTCCCTCATTGATTCGGTTTTACTACCAGAGATGACCCCTAAAAATGTATGAAGACATTGAAGTCAAAGGTGGTATATGAAGATATTCACATTGAAGACTATGACAAGAGAAGACACGATATGAAGCCTATGGAGCTCGAAGACTTAGATCTTTCGTAGTTCTTTTTCTTTTTGTGTTGAGTCATAGGAACCACCGTACTGTTAAGTGGGGTCCAAGAGAACCAGTCAGAATGACTGAAGTGATGCTAAACAAAACCTATGTCTTCGAGTGAAGACTATGAGAGCGAATCTTGTCCAGAGTCGGACAAGTCAGCTTTGCTTGTAGCCCAAGTAAAGTTGCCGTGTGAGTTTGAAATCTGACCGTTGGAACACGTGTCAGTTCCTTAGTGACCCAGGGTCATTTCGGACAAATCAGGTCGGGTTGCCAAGTGGCTATAAATAGCCCACCCCCTACAACCATAAACGGTTGGCTGCTCAGATTGAAAGCACGGCTTTTGTCGTTTGAGAGCAACCCACCTCGAAGCCTTTGAGAGAGAATTCCTTGCGAGGATAAAGACCTAACCACCAGAGCCAGAGAGAATTGGGCATCACTTAAGTCTTCTTGTCTGTGTGATCTGAAGACTTATTACACTTGAGGACTGTGCATCCTCCAGCCGGTTAGGCGTCGCATTCTGAGCATCCAAGAGACATTGTGGATTGCCGGTGAACGAAGTCTGTTGAAGGTTTGGGAGTCTACCTTGAAGACTTACCAGAGTGATTGGGCGAGGTCTATGTGACCTTAGCTCAAGGAGAATACGGTGAGGACTGGGTGTCCTGAGCTGCGTGTTCAGGACTGGGTGTCCGGGACTGTGTGTCCTAAGGTTTAAATACCTAGCCGCTGCAACCAGACGTACAGTTGTCACAGCAACTGGAACTGGTCCAACAAATCATTGTCTTCAACGAGTCACTGGTTTCATCTTCACTTCACTTTACTTACTGTTATTCCTTGTGAAGTCATTGTATGTTTGCTCTATCATTTGTCTTCATTGAGTGACTGCGTGTTTTGTTTGGCTTCACAATATCTTCCTACCTGATCCTTACTACCTAGCTGCTATTAGTCTTTGTGCTTTCACTTCATTGAATACTTGACTATGGTTTGCCTAGTGTAGCCTACCTTCCGCTGCATGGTAATAGGTTTAATTTTATCGTTTGTCTTCAAAACTCCCATGTTCTGAAGACTTTCATAAAAATCGCCTATTCACCCCCCCTCTAGTCGATATAACACACTTTCACTACCGCAAGCCAACACAGCAGTCAGAACAAGGTAAAGAGAGACAAGCGGAGGATGCTCCAAGGTGCACGGGAAAGGAGGGGACTAGGAAGAAACGTGTACGTGATGATTCCACCCGAACCTTTCCGACGCGGACCCACTCTTAATAGTACGGCTTTCCTACAACTCAAATCCACCAAAAAGAAACATAGAAAAACGCCGTCTTCAATAGTCTTCGAGGGACACCAAACCGTCTTGTGTCTAGCGAAGAAACGTCTGGGAAACTCAAGACACACGATTAGTCCGCAAACACATTGTCATCAATCACCAAAACACCTTAGGGATAAATATGCCCTTACAATCTCCCCCTTTTTGGTGGATTGATGACAATACGGGATTTGCACAAGGAAAATAATATTAAGCAAACGCAAACCCCTCCTCTCTAGAATATAGGCGGGCTCCCCCTAGATGTGTGCCAACTAGATGGGTGCTTTGGACTGCACGGCACACATACTAGGATCAACGCTCCCCCTATATTATAGAGACAAGGCATATCCTGCAATAGTAAGGCTAACACTAGACAAGATAGCACAAACATAAGCTCACTAAGATAGAATAGAGTGCATATGTCTTACACCATATGAAGGATAAGTCTCAAAGGCACAAACCAAACAAAGGCAAACGAGGTCCAAACGATAAAGCAAACACACCAAACACGACACACGACTCACAAACACGCAAATCCCTACACTCTCTCCCCCTTTGGCATCGAGACGCCAAAAAGGCAGAGAGGACACCTACACACACGGGGTGGCTCAGGCAAAGAAATCATCCCAATGCTCCTCGTGCTCCTCGTCAGACTCGGCGGCGGGGACGGTCTCCTCGATGTCCTCCTCAGAACTAGTCCACTTGTAACCCTGCTTCGCGATGCATGAAGCCTCTGGCGTGATGGCATCCTTAGAGCCGCCAGAGACATCCTCTCCAAAGAGCCTCATGACCTTCTTGTCGCGGCGGCGACTCTCCTTGGATGCCACGTGAGTCCTGTACTGCCCCTTCGCCTGCATTCAGAAGAGAGTCTTCATCTTGTCCTTCAACTTCTTGGCCCACGACGGTTCAGAGGAAGGTGTGGAAGACCTAGCAGCACGGTCCTCAGCAACATTCTCTGCACCAGCCTCCTCCTCACCAACAGCCCTCCTAGCAGCAGACGCCTCAGCACAGGTAGTAGTGTTGGCCCAGTTGGGCTTGACACGGAGACTGATGGACTCATGCCGAACCCAGTCTGGAGCAAGGAACTCATCACCGGGGTACATCTTCTCCCAAGTCCTGGAGATCAACAGAAACAGGTATGGTCCATAGATAGGTACCTTGCGGGCGTACACCGCAAACCGAAGCTCATGATGTGTGAGACATCAAGTGGCTGAGTCTGAGACGAACGTGCCTCCGCGCACGGGAGCATCATGTCTACCAGATAGGAATGAACCTTGTCCTTGTCGCCAATGCGTGGGAACAGAGTGTTGCGGAAGATGCGATGCATGATATCCAGAAAAGAGTTCAGCACCCAAGTCGACTTGCCACTGGGGAGCACCTTCTCAACATAGTACGGCTGAAGCAAGTTCTTGTTAGCAGACTCAGAGTTGGCGTGGGGGCGAACACCAACGGGTGTGTGAAGCCCGTCATCAGGAACGTGAAGCAGATCCATGAACTCCTTCGAGGTAGCAGACAACTGACGGCCATTGGTCATCCAGGTCATCCTCCTCTTTTCCTCGGGGTGAAAGTAAACCGAGGCAAAGAACTGACAGATGAGCTCAGGGTCGTAGTCAAGGTGAAAGGAGATCACAGGCTCAATAGCGAACTGCTCCACCAAATCCAGAGCTTCTCCAAAATAATCCCGAAACTTGTCCTTCCTCATGTGATTCATGTCTATCCACTTGACATCCACGAAGGTATTCTGCTTGTTCTTGATCACATCCAGATAAATGAGAGCCTGCTGCTTGGTCCAAAACAACTCAGTGCCTCTGAGGACAGCATGAGGATTCACATAAGGGTTGATCTTCTGGCGTTCGACGTACTCATTGAGGGGAATCTCGTCCATGCCCTTATCAGGTTCCTTTTGCTTGCTGGCAGTTGTCTTGACATTGCGCTTGGGGGCACTGGAGCCCTCTGGTGCTTCATCTTGAGGATTGCGCAGTCGCTTGGAGCCAGTGTCACGACTGGGATTGGAACGGCGAGAGCCACCACCTAAGACACAAGAGAAAGCATGCACAAAGAGCGTTAAGAATCAATGAAAAGACCACGACAAAGCAAGGGAAACAAGTAGAAATCATACGGGATAAATGCCACAAGGAAGAAGGGACAACAACGGTAGTGCCGCCTGGTCATGTGGCACTAAAATTTTAGTACCGCTCCTAGTCGCGGTAGTACCGTGTGAGGTTACGGTAGTACCGTGGCTTGGAGTGGTAGTAAGACCTTAGTGCCACGGAACGTGCAGTAGTACCGCACCGAACGAGCGGTAGTACCGGACGAGCAGTAGTACCGCACCGAACGAGCGGTAGTACCGCATCAGAGACACGGTAGTACCGCACCGCGTCAGATCCGAGCCTACTTTTGAATCTGAGAAGACGCGCGAAACCACGGCGGAACTACGGTTGATCACATCTACCACGGGACAATATATCAAGTAAAATGTCTACGCAACACTACTCTCCTACAACCTTCTCTTGCAAAGATTTGGCCTAAAATCTCAAGAACACAAGCATCTCCCCAAGAACCTAGAGACAAGAGAACCAACAAGAAAGAGAGGGATTTGGGGAAAAACCTTGGTCCATGGCAAGAGGAAGTGGTGGGGAACAATCCCACCGGTCGGAATCCAAAGAGAGCAGCCAAAGACGGAGATCCGGCGAGGGACTTCGGCCCCATTCTTGGGCGAGAGAGAGAGAGAGAGACGAAGTGGGGGAAACTGACGAATGGGTATGGGGAAGTTAGAACCCCCCCAGTTCCCGTTCTTATCCCCACGCGCCTCCGACAAAGCGGTAGTACCGCGTATCATCGCAGTAGTACCGCGTGGGCGGAAGGACCACACCAAAGCGGTAGTATCGCTCCCCCAGGCGGTAGTACCACGCTGGGCCGGTAGTACCGTAGACTCCACGCACGGTAGTACCGTGGCAAGCCGCGGTAGTATCGTGAGATCAAGAAGAAGCACATTTCCAACACAAGAGAAAGAGTGATCTTCGCACGGAAACTTCAACCGAACACCACACCACTCAACAAGCTCAAACACGAGGAGAAGAAGGGGCAAAACGACAACAAGAGACGACCACGAGACACAACCTCTCCAACAAGAGGGCGGTGGCCGGAGCCACCTATGTTTGAGTCAATTGGTATGGCACCACGAAGAATTATCCTTGGGCCCATGACCAAAACTCATCTTTGAAGCACAAGTACCATCAAACATGGCTAGTGTGAAAGACTTGATCAATTTATGCATAATGGGGGAGGGAGAGTTCATTGAGAGAACAACACTCCCCCTATGTCCATGCCTACATCTAAACAAGACAACAAGTTGAGTATGGTGGGGTGTGCAAGGGTTCAAGAAACATTGCTCGAATCAATGATACTTAGCTCATGCCTTAACTCGCGAAATCTTGCTTCATCCAACGGCTTCGTGAAAATATCTGCAAGGTTATCACTACTAGGTAAAAGGCTAGCAGCAGCGCGGGTTTTAGGCCTATCAGTAGCGCGGGGATATGCGCTACTGATAAGGCGCTACAACTATTCCTTAGCAGTAGCGCGTGTTACACGCACTACTGCTAGGACAAGTAGCTGCAGCGTTTGTTCAATCCCGCGCTACTGCTAATGTAACTACTGGTAGCGTGTTTTCCGTCCATCGCTACTAGTATTCTTTTTTTTATTTTTAGTGTATTTATCGTACAAATATTGGTACAATACCAGTTATGAGGTTTACATCATTATGTCCATAACAGTGTGTCAAATGAAGGTGAATTAGTTTCAAGTGGAGGCAATATGTGGTGCATGTCAAAAGTATACTACAAATCCAAACTTGATCTAGTTTGGACTAGTAGTACTTTCGATGTGCACCACATGTTGCCTCCACTTGAATCTAATCCGCCAACACAAGCTATTTAATCATCATCATAGTCATTACCACCAACATTAGCTATTTAATTATCATAGTCATAGTGTAGCACACATCATCATCTTCAAACTCTCATTCTAGCTAGCTAATCACCACCAACACTAGCTAATAATCATCATCATAGTCATTACCACCAACACTAGCTATTTTATCATCATAGTAATAGTGTAGCACATCATCATCCTCAAACTCATTTCTAGCTAGCTAATCACTCCTGCTGCTCTCTCTTAGGTAAAATAACATAAAACATGTGTAGCTCTCCTCCTTGATCAAGTTGGAGCATGCAGATGAACTTGTCTCCTAATTTTGGGTAGCACATCTGTTTGCTGCCCCCTAGTACTTCTCTGCGCTCCCCCATCACATATCTGGTCCAGTCTTGCACTATTAAGCATTCATCGCTGATCTTGAATGCACTAAAGTAACATGTAGGATATCTTGGCCGTAAGCTAATAATACTCATGGTACCTTTAGTCTCGATCCCATAAGGCACAACATTCATCGGGAGTCCCTGTTAAAAAAACATCGTATGGTAACATACTTAGCAATGAAGTTTAGCTTCACAAATAATGTATGGAAAAGATGCACTGAGGACAAATAGTAAAAATCTTACCATCCTTTCTAAATAGATGTGACCGTAGTTCATTACGAACACTATTGGTCGCACGTTTTCAGTACTAACATTTCTAAGTCCAGGAAGAAAATTTGTCTTGACAGTATCAAGATCCTCAAGCCATGAAACATAATGACTTAGCTCGTCACAGTTTAGTTCAGCCCCGGGACAATAGTAGGTCTTGTCTACCAACCGCTGGACATGTTTGCTTGCACCGAAATAAGCTGACAATACAAATTAGTTGTCAACTATTTTTGAATAAACAATATCAAAGACATAAATATGGTTGAGAATCTTACATAATGGTGTAACTGGAGGCGTCTGCACATCGACCCAGATGTCGGTATTACCTTCAATATCATCTTCTGGACGAATATCAAAGGTGATAACCATATCAGGCTCAAATGCATAAGTCTTGCATAGTGCTTGCCATGTTTTGCATCCAAAATAGGTGTAGTCGTCTGAATTGTTTAATTTTGCGTGGAAAATATAACCATGCTCGGTCTTCAAGTAAACTTTCTTTACCTCCATAGTATGACTGAAACCTATCTTATCCAATACAAAAACTCTTGCATGGCAGGGGATACGCTAGTAGAATAGTAAAAAAATATAAGTTAAAGCAAATGAAGCAGATGTCATGCTTAATTACGAAAAAAGACTTCTCGTTGTGACTTACTGTATCCACCTCGAAGTTCTCGTCCAGCTTGATGCTGAAGCGCCTATCATCATCTAGGAAGATTCCGTCACACAAGCCGCGCTCGTCTTCGCAGTATTTGCAAATACCGAAATCCTTTTTGTCGTCAGACATTTCCTATGTTCATAGTTAAAACATTAATTGAAAACCGATAGAAGACAACTACCAGGATACTCAACACACAAATCCGGGGCACTCGATATTTCCTACATATTCTAGCAAAAGTCATGCCAAAATTCATGGAAAAATCCGGCATGACCTTTGCTAAAATAGGACATATCGAGCGCCTAAATTTGCCGGAACGGAAATGAATCAACACTCCGGCAAAACATAGGCCACTCAGAGGTGTAACCTGCAAACATGACCGGCCACTTGGATATTGAGCAACACAAGATATACATTTCAAAATATCTTATAGGACTCAAATTAGCATGCATTCAATAAGCAAAAGTAAATCATCTCATGCGTCCGTACATCGTCGAATATTATCACTAATACATCCCGAATAGTGTCATACATATAACATCACTAGTACAACTAAAACCCTAGCACACGATGGGTATCGGCGTGGGCGGTGGACACCCACAGAGAAGGAACCATCACGGGATCATAGCTCCAGTGAGATCCCTGGAGAACCTGCCAGGTATTGGAGAACCTGTGCTCCAACGCAAACAAGTAGCGACGGACGTGCGCGTCCTCCTCACTGACACGGTGATGCACCACCTCCGCGGAGTCCTCGAGCCTCTGGACCGTCACTGGCCCACGCGACCGCCACCAAAGAAGGTTCGGGTCAACGACAGGCTGGCTCCTCACCAACCTGCGCCCCCCGGTAGGTAGCGCCTCCAGTACCACCCCGGCGGAGCCCAGTCCCGGACATGGCCCATCTGGTCAAGCAGGTGTCATCCTCCGCCGACTCGACGACGAGGATGCGGGATAGGCATCGTCCACGTCGATGCGAGAAAAATTGCTTTAACTAAAAAAATAGCAACAAGTTCTTACTAACTAGTTCTATTAATTCAACTCGTTCTTACTAAATATAAACTTACTATAAATAGAAAGAAACTAGCACATCTACTACTACTAATTAACATCTAACTACTACATCTACTACTAATTAACATCTAACTACTACATCTACTACTAATTAACATCTACTACTGCTAATTATACAACTAGTTTACCATCACTACTTCTAAAGATCATTATCTATGAACCCTAAATTAACATCTACTAGTACTAAAATCATCTACTAACTAAGCAAAGAGAGAGGGGGTGGGGGAGGGGTGGGGGGCTTACAGAGGGAGAGACGTTGGCGGGGAGGTGCTCGGCGACGGAGGGGCGGCGAGGGCGGGCTCGGGATCGGGAGGCGGCGGTCCTGGGCGGCGGGCTCGGTCGAGGGCGGCGACGGGGAGGTCGAGGGCGGCGACAGTGTGGTCGAGAGCGGCGGCGGTGAGGTTGAGGGCGGGCGGGCGGCGGCGGCGGTGAGGGCAGGCGCACTCGGGCTCGGGCGGCAGCGACAGGAGTAGGGGAACCGGCCGGGGTGCGGGGGGGGGGGGGGGGGGGGGGGAGGAGGACTTAGCGGAATTTTGATTCGGGGGGTGGTTAACTCAAACTAGCAGTAGCGCTCATATGAAAAACACGCTATAGCTAACTTATCTATAGCGCGTTTTAGAGAAAACCGCTACTGCTAATGGTAGCAGTTATTTCTTTTGTTTATCCCAATATCAGTAATGCTTTGTCCTGAAAAAAATGCTATAAGTCTAAGCAATGTAAAAACATCAAAAATATACATTGGTCATCATTGATCTTTTTGAGTATAATCTAAATAGTCAACACGAATCCTCACTATACCTGTATAGGTACAGGCGAGGATTCATATTGCAACCACAAATCATACACATATAGTTCAATGAAGACCAAGTGCTCGAGATAGGTTGAGAAGTAACATATTTAAGGTGGTAAACACCTTGTTCGCTTAGCAGTATGGGACTAAACTTAATTAGTTGCGGTGATACTTAGCAGCAGCGAGTTTTGAAGAAAATCTATGCTACTAAGTTCTTTAGCAGTAGCGCGTTCACGGGAAGGGCGCTACTACTATATCTAGCCTGGGGGCAACACCGTGGCAATTATAGTAGTAGCGCTCTTTTCACCTAGAGCGCTACTGCTACTTAGTCATTAGTAGCGCTCTTTACTGAAGCTCGCTACTACTAATTAGCAGTAGCGCCTGTTTTTAGACCGCGCTGCTGCTAAGATTCTGTGTATAAGGTTTTCCCTAGTAGTGTATCATGAGTGTTGACGTAGTTGAGCTCGATCTCCCCTCGCCTAATGTGATCCCGGATGAAGTGATACCGAATCTCAATATGCTTCGTCTTGAAGTGTTGCACCGGGTTGAGAGAAATCTTGATGGCATTTTCATTGTCACACCAAAGAGGCACTTTGTCACAAATGACACCGTAATCCTTCAAAGTTTGCCTCATCCATAAGAGTTGCGCACAACAACTCCCGGTTGCTACATACTCCGCTTCGGTGGACGAGAGAGACACACAACTTTGCTTTTTGGAAGACCAACATACCAAAGAGCAACCACGGAATTGGCACCCTCCGGAAGTGGACTTCCTATCCACTTTGTCTCCCGCCCAATCGAAATCCGAATACCCTACAAGCTTGAAGTTTGCTCCTCTTGGGTACCATAAGCCAAAGTTTGGGGTATGAACCAAATATCGAAAGATTCGTTTGACCGCCACATAGTGACTTTCCTTAGGTGCGGCTTGAAACCATGCACAAATTCCCACACTCAACATGATATCCGGTCTAGATGCACAAAGGTAGAGCAAGGAGCCTATCATGGAGCGATATACCTTTTGATCCACCACTTTACCATTGGGTTCTATGTCAAGTTGGCACTTGGTGGGCATTGGAGTGGAAGCCGGCTTGACATCACTTAGCTTGAATCTCTTGAGCATGTCTTGAGTGTATTTGGCTTGGTTGATGAAGGTTCTTTCTCTTCTTTGCTTCACTTCGAACCCTAGAAAGAACTTCAACTCTCCCATGGAAGACATCTCGAACTTTGAGGTCATGAGAGCGGCAAATTCCTCATTGAAAGCTTTGTTAGGGGAACCAAAGATAATATCATCAACATATAATTGGCAAACAAACAATTCCCCTTTGACCTTCTTAGTAAAAAGAGTGGGGTCGATTAGCCCAACTTCAAAACCACGGTCTTGTAACAACTCGGTAAGGTGGTCATACCACACACGTGGGGCTTGTTTAAGGCCATATAGTGACTTATCGAGTTGATACACATGATTGGTAAAGTAGGGATCCTCGAACCAGGGGGGTTGCTTGACATAAACCAATTCATTAATGGGATCATTAAGAAAAGCACTCTTCACATCCATTTGTTGTAACTTAAAGTTATGATGAGAAGCATATGCAATCAACATGCGAATGGATTCAAGACGAGAAACGGGAGCAAAGGTTTCACCGTAGTTGATACCCTCGACTTGGGAGTAGCCTTGTGCTACCAAACGAGCCTTGTTGCGAATGATAATCCCATGGGCATCTTGCTTGTTCTTAAATATCCACTTGGTTCCAATGACATTGTGGTTCCCCGCCGGTCTTGGCACCAATCTCCACACTTTGTTGCGCTCGAAGTTGTTGAGTTCTTCATGCATGGCATTGAGCCAATCCAGATCTTCGAGCGCCTCATAGACCTTGTGGGGTTCGACACAAGAGACAAACGCGTGATACTCACAATAGTTTGCTAATTGTCTACGAGTGCTTACCCCCTTTCTTAAGCTTCCAAGCACATTCGTCATGAGATGATCCTTGGTGGAGAGCTTGGAAGCAACCTTGGCGGCACGACGCTCCAATTCCTCCCCGGGGGTGAGACGAGGAGTGGTCACTTGATTATCTTGAGCGTCATCTTGAGCTTGTTATTGTTCTTGAACTTGCTCGGAGGAGAGAACTTGACCTTGGGCATCACTTGATGTGTCAACACCGTCTTGAGCATGATCTTGCCCTTGGTCATGTTCTTGAGGATGAGGGCCTTCATGTTGTTCTTCGGAAGCGTGTGGGCCTTGGGTTGGTGATGGCTCCACTTGAGTGGAGCATTGTCCTTCTCCTTCGGCCACAAGGGGTTCCTCAATGGGTAGGATAAAGCCAACACCCATTCTTCTTATGGCTTGAGGAGGAATTTCATCACCTACATCACAAGTGCCACTTTGCTCCACTTGGGAGCCGATATTCTCATCAAACTCCACGTTACACGTCTCCTCAATAAGTCCCGTGGATTTATTGAGGACACGGTAAGCATGAGAGTTTGTAGCATAACCAACAAATATGCCCTCATAAGCTCTAGCCTCAAATTTAGACAACCGAACACCTTTCTTGAGAATGAAACACTTACACCCGAACACCCGAAAGTACTTGAGGTTGGCCTTGTTACCGGTGAGTATCTCATATGGAGTCTTGTTCAAGCCCTTGCGGAGGTAGAGCCGATTGGATGCATGACACGCGGTGTTGATGGCTTCGGCTCAAAAGTTGTACGGACAATTGAACTCCGCCATCATGATCCTTGCTGCATCCATCAACGTCCGGTTCTTCCTCTCCGCAACACCGTTTTGTTGAGGGGTGTAAGGTGCGGAATATTGATGCCTGATCCCCTCATCACTAAGAAACTCACCCAAGGTGTAGTTCTTGAACTCAGTGCCGTTGTCACTTCTTATTGTCAAGATCTTTGCATTGTGTTGACGTTGTGCTTCATTTGCAAAGTCAATGACGGTTTGTTGGGTCTCGCTGTTCCTCTTGAAGAAATACATCCAAGTGTATCTTGAGTAGTCATCCACAATCACCAAGCAATACTTCCTACCCCCAAGACTATCGAAGGATGGAGGCCCAAAGAGATCCAATTGAAGGAGCTCCAAAGGCCTCTTTGAGTAAATGATAGTCGTGGGAGGGTGAGCCTTCTCATGTAGCTTTCCTTCGATACAAGCACTGCAAGCACGATCTTTAGCAAAACTAACATTCGCTAGCCCACGGACATGGTCCCCCTTGAGAAGACTTTGCAAAGATCTCATATTGACATGGGCTAGACGGCGATGCCAAAGCCATCCCACATCAACTTTAGCCATTAGGCATGCCGCGGTCTTAGTGGGTCGCTCCGAAAAGTTAATCACATATAGACCGTTCTCGACATGCCCAACAAAGGATACTATAAGAGTATTGCTCCACAAGAGGGCCACGGTATCGATATCAAAGAAAGTGGAAAAGCCCATGATTGCAAGTTGACGAACGGAAAGTAAATTGTATGCAAGGGACTCAACAAGCATGACCTTCTCGATCGTGAGATCATGAGAGATGGCCACCTTGCCAAGTCCCAATACCTTAGAAGATGAGGCGTGACCCCACTCGACATTGGTGGGCATAGATGGAATCTTGTGCACGTCCACCACCAAGTCATTGCTTCCGGTCATATGATTTGTAGCTCCGCTATCGAGCAACCATGATCCACCACCGGAAGCAAACACCTACAAGATATCAATGCTTGGTTTTAGGTACCCATTTTGTAATGGGTCCTTTGATGTTAGTAACAAGGGTCTTAGGAACCCAAATAGACCATTCGATGTACTCATGAAGAGAACCAACAAATTTGGCATAAACATGCCCATCACTAGCACGGCATAACACATAAGAAGGATTAAAATCGCCGGCTTTATTGGGAGGGGTGACATTGCCCTTCTTGACATTGTTCTTCTTCTCCTCGGGGGCACTCTCTCCCTCCCTCACAAAGCTTTGCATGAGGGGAGGAGGTCGTTTGGTCTTGTCATTCTTCTTCTTGTTCTTGGAGTCGGGCACGTACCCAACCCCTTCCTTGGCCACACCTCCCTTTTGGTTGATCAAGAGATCGTTGAGGTTCTTCTTGCCTTGTATGCAAGTCGCAAGACCTCTCTCAAGTTGCTCCTTCAACTTAGCATTTTCCTCAACAAGATGTATATGCTCACAACACGGGTTAGTAGCATTTGCATTATCAATTAAAACCATATGAGGAAAAGTTGCTTTCTCCTTAGTTAGCTTCACTTGGAGTTGATCATGAGACTCCTTGAGACTAGCGTGACTACCCTTCAAGGCCTTGTGGGCCTTGTCAAGTATATCAAACTCCTCTTTGAGTCTAGCAAGATCAACCCTGAGTTTGGCCTTATCGGAATTTAGCACACGAAAAACAATGCGGGCATGATCATAATCTTTCTTTAACTTAGCATGATCAACGTTGTGTGACTCCTCAAGAGCCAAACGAAGACCACGCTCTTCCTCAAGAGCATTGGAAAGATCCGAAATCTCATCGGCATAGTCACGACTATGCCCTTCCATCTTAGAGATGGTGTCTTCGTGAGCCTCGATCATGTCATTGGCCTCACCCAGTTGTTCCAAGAGAGCAACAAAGTGCTTCTTGGATTTTCCCTTGAGTTTGCCCATAAAGGCCTCAAACTCGTTAGCCTCCACATTAGCTCCCTCAAGTTCATTAATGCTATCCGTTGGGGAAGGATGATTAATGATGGTAGTTTTGATGTTGGAGGTTACCTTGTTGGTGGCTTTAGCCATGAGGCACTTGGCGGTGATGCTCTCGTTGGGTGAGTCGAAGAGAGACACCCGTGACGTTGTTGCAATGGCAACGGAGGCCATGGCAACCGACTCATCATCTTCATCATCGTCATCATCCTCATTGTACTCTTCTTGCACAACCAAAGCCTTGGGAGGAGTCTTCTTGGTGAAGTTGTTCTTGTTGGGGAATGACTTGGCCTTGTCCTTTCGGATGAGTTTGCCACCATTGTCTTCCCTCTTCTCATACGGGCATTCCGCAACGAGATGACTCATGTTGCCGCAATTGTAGCAAGTCCTTACACGTTGCTTGCCCCTTGTGCCACTCGAGTTGTTTTTGCTAAAATTGGGCCTCGACATAACATATAAGAAGGATTAAAGTCGCCGGCTTTGATGAGAGGAGTGGCATTGCCCTTTTTGACAGCGCCACCCTTTGCATTGTTCTTCTTCTCCTTGGAAGCACTCTCTCCCTCCTTCACAAAGGTTTGCATGAGAGGAGGAGGCCGTTTGGTCTTGTCATTCTTCTTCTTGTTCTTGGACTCGGGCACGTACCCCACCCCTTCCTTGGCCACAACTCCCTTTTGGTTGATCAAGAGGTCCTT
Source organism: Triticum urartu (assembly GCF_003073215.2). Lineage (NCBI taxonomy): Eukaryota > Viridiplantae > Streptophyta > Magnoliopsida > Poales > Poaceae > Triticum > Triticum urartu. The sequence goes on along the minus strand of NC_053026.1, from coordinate 469,681,288 downwards.
GAGGTTCTTCTTGCCTTGTATGCAAGTCGCAAGACCTCTCTCAAGTTGCCCCTTTAGCTTAGCGTTCTCCTCAATAAGATGCACATGCTCACAACACGGGTTAGTAGAATTTTCATTATCAATTAACATCATACGAGGAAAAGTGGCTTTTTCCTTGGTTAGCTTTACTTGAAGTTGATCATGAGACTCTTTGAGGCTAGCATGAGCACCCTTCAAGACCTTGTGAGCCTTGTCAAGTAGATCAAACTCCTCTTTGAGTCTAGCAAGATCAACCTCAAGTTCGGCCTTCTCGGAGTTTAGCACACGAGAAACAATGAGAACATGATCAAAATCTTTCTTTAACTTAGCATGATCAATGTTGTGTGACTCCTCAAGAGCCAAACGAAGACCACGCTCTTCCTCAAGAGCATTGGAAAGATCCGAAATCTCATCGGCATAGTCACGACTATGCCCTTCCATCTTAGAGATGGTATCTTCGTGAGCCTCGATCATGTCATTGGCTTCACCAAGTTGTTCCAAGAGAGCAACAAAGTGCTTCTTGGATTTATCCTTAAGTTTGCCCATAAAGGCCTCAAACTCATTCGCCTCCACATTAGCTCCCTCGTGTTCATCAATGCTATCCGTCAAAGAAGGATGATTAATGATGGTAGTTTTGATGTTAGGGGTTACCTTGTCGGTGGCTTTAGCCATGAGGCACTTGGCGGTGATGCTCTCATTGGGTGAGTCGAAGAGATACACCCGTGGAGTCATCACAATGGCAACTGAGGCCATGGCAACCGACTCACCATCTTCATCATCGTCATCATCCTCATTGTACTCTTCTTGTACCACCAATGCCTTGGGAGGAGTCTTCTTGGTGAAGTTGCTCTTGTTGGGGAATGACTTGGCCTTGTCCTTTCGGATGAGCTTGCCACCATTGTCTTCCCTCTTCTCATACGGGCACTCCGCAACAAAATGACTCACATTGCCACAATTGTAGCAAGTCCTTACACGTTGCTTGCTCTTCGTGCCACTTGAGTTGTTTTTGTTAAAGTTTGGCCTTGAGTTTTTCTTGCTCCAAAATTGTCTTGAAGCAAGTGCCATGTGTTCATGATATGCATACTTTGTATCTTCGGGGTTGCTCTCCTCTTCTTCCTCTTCTTCTTCTTCTTCAACGCAGACCTTGGCCTTCAATGCAAGGTTGGGCTTCTTTGCCCTTTGAGAACGAAGCACCGCATTGTCGGCGGTCTTGTCCAAGATGTTCATGGCCACAAACTCATCCAACACTTCGCTTGAGGTCAAAGTGTGGAAGTCCGGCCTTTGACGAATGACGGAGGACATGGCCTTGTGGTAAGGCATCATTGCCTTGAGGAATTTGCGCTTGATCCAATTGTCATACGTGTCCTTGCTCCCATGACCTCGGAGTAAGACCGCGAATTTGGTTACTCTCCGATAAAGCTCACGAGGTTCTTCATCTTCTTTCATTGCAAACTCATCGGCTTCATGTTGCACCACTTCATAGTTGGAGCGTTGAATGCTTGTGCTTCCCCGGTAGAGCGAGACAACACAAAGCCATGCGTCTTTGGCCAAGTCGAAGGGCCCAAGATGAGGTAGATCTTCGGGTGGAATTGCATCTTGAATGATGAAGAGAGCATTCTCATTGAATTGGTTATCCGCGGCTTCTCGAGGAGTGAAGTTGCTTGGATCATGCGGATGGAAACCTTCTTCAATGATTCTCCAAAGATTAGTGTTCACATGATTTAAATGGCGCTTAAAGCGGTAAACACAAGAATCAAAGTCCTCATTTTTCACAATCTTAGGGGGAGGACCGGCATGATTCAAATGAGTGGAAGAAATCGGTCCACCATAAACAAGTGGTGGTTCCACATGAGCAAAGATGCCGGTGCCATTTTTACCACTAGAAGAAGGAGCCTTTTCACTACTAGCTTCCCCCTTGTCGGAGATAGCATCCGTCACCTTGTCGGTGGGATCACCCACTTTCAACGGTGCGGTGGATAGTTTAAGCCCTTCAAGGAATTTAGTAAACATGCTTTCAACCTCGGTCGTCATGGAGGTTTTCAATGTCTCCAAGGCCACATTGAACTCCTCATGAGAGACCGAGGTTCCCCCATCGCCCGTAGACGAGATCGGATTCACACCGGAGTTTTCCTCCACATCGTCTACGGTATCAACCATACTCTTCGGATGGTAAAGTCCTTAATAAAGAGACGAGGCTCTGATACCAATTGAAAGGATCGATATGGTTGACTAGAGGAGGGGGGTGAATAGGCAACTAACAATTTTTAGCTTTTCTTTAACAATTTAAACTTTGCATCAAAGTAGGTTGTCTAGATATGCAACTAGGTGAGCAACCTATGTGATGCAACAAAGATAGGAACACAAGCAAGCAAGAGATATATCACAAATAAGCTTGCTCAAGTAAAGGCACGAGATAACCAAGAGTGGAGCCGGTGGAGACGAGGATGTGTTACCGAACTTCCTTCCCTTTGAGGGGAAGTACGTCTCCGTTGGAGCGGTGTGGAGGCACAATGCTCCCCAAGAAGCCACTAGGGCCACTGTATCTCCTCACGCCCTCACACAATGTGAGATGCCGTGATTCCACTATTGGTGCCCTTGGAGGTGGCGACTGAACCTTTACAAACAAGGTTGGGGCAATCTCCACAACTCAATCGGAGGCTCCCAACGACACCACGAAGCTTCACCACAATGGACTATGGCTCCGCGGTGACCTCAACCGTCTAGGGTGCTCAAACACACAAGAGTAACAAGATCCGCAAGGGATTAGTGGGGGAATCAATTTTCTCTTGGTGAAAGTGTAGATCGGGGCCTTCTCAACCACTCCCGAGCAAATCAACAAGTTTGATTGGCTACGGAGTGAGATCGGGCGAAAATGGAGCTTGAAGCAACAATGGAGCTTTAGGGTTGGAAGAGGTAAGTCAACGGGGAAGAAGGGGACCCCCTTTTATAGTGGGGGCAACAATCCAACCGTTATCCACCAACCAGCCCGCAACCAGCGGTACTACCGCTCCAGGACAGCGGTACTACCGTTGGGCCACGCGGTACTACCGTGAGGAGCTGCGGTACTACTGCAGCAGTAGCAGCAGCAGCTAGGGCAGAACTTAAGCACATGGGCTGAGAACGATACTTCCGCAGCAGCGGTACTACCGCTCCTCCTTGCGGTACTACCGCAAGGCAAGGAACCCCAAGCCTGGGAAGAGTGTGGATAACAGAACATCTGTGCCTACATCCGTTGGAAAACGGACGTAGCCAAAATCCAACACAGTACTACCGCAGAGGAGCGGTACTACCGCCGGCAGCTGAGCCAAGCCGCGCACGGTACTACCGCAGAAGGGTTGCAGTACTACCGTGGTAGCGCGGATGTAAAAAATTACATCCGCCCCTACTACCGTGAGGGAGCGGTACTTGGCCTGGAGGTCACGGTACTACGGCTCCAAAGGAGCGGTACTACCGTGGGCACCTGCGATACTACCGCGCCACAACACGGTACTACCGCTGGTGCCTACGGTACTACCACTCATCAGGGAGCAGTACTACCGCAAGCCAACACAGCAGCCAGAACAAGGTAAAGAGAGACAAGCGGAGGATGCTCCAAGGTGCAGGGGAAAGGAGGGGACTAGGAAGAAACGTGTACGTGATGATTCCACCCGAACCTTTCCGACGCGGACCCCCTCTTAATAGTACGGCTTTCCTACGACTCAAATCCACCAGAAAGAAATGTAGAAAAACGATGTCTTCAATAGTCTTTGAGGGACACCAAGCCGTCTTGTGCCTAGCGAAGAAATGTCTGGGAAACTCAAGACACACGATTAGTTCGCAAACACATTGTCATCAATCACCAAAACACCTTAGGGATAAATATGCCCTTACAACCTTTGTTTCAACCTATTTCTGTTTCTTTTGGTTATCTTGTCCCTTGTGTGCCTTGCCAACCATATCTTTGGTGTTGGCCGCTGGGCAAGATGCTTTGTGTCCCAGGTGAACGGCTACTAGTTAGTCACAACTTCCTCAGCGTTGGCACCACCAGATTCAATCTTTTTGTAGCTAGCAGTACTTCAAGAGGTAGAGTCATTATCACCACAACTCATTGCCACACTTCTTTTTCCAGCGTCTACATCCACATTATGCACATTGTTATGCTGGGCAAAGTGTGGTTGCCTACTAGAAGACGTAAATTAGTACTGCTTAGCTGTTCAAATCCCTACACTCCTGGTAGCATGTTATGGTGTTCTCAGTAGTGTCAACGGCAAACATTGTGCCTGTTTCCAGTGCACCTCCTGGGGGTATTTCACACAAATACTTTAGATGAAAGTATTTTGCACATATACATGAGAAGGTCTTTGGGCCCAGTGCACCTTCCGTGAACATAGCAACGGCTCCTGTTGGAACAACTGGCCCTAATATCTTGCTTTCTACAATTCCAATACTGTATAAACAGCTGGAGGACTAACATTTTTTGGATTCTGTTTTGTGAGCATTCTACCATTCCTGCCATTCCTTCAGCAGTGGTACCAAATTCTTTGTAAGGAAGCAATATAACAGGATGTAAATAAGCTGTGTTCTCAACTGAGTTCTTAGAACTCAAGGCTTGCTCTTTGGGCATGGCATCATCTCGACAGTGCAATGAACCATGTATGGCATCATTGCTGTCCCAGAAATGTCCTGCCTCAAGTAGAACATGCCAAATCAATAATCTCAGACTATGTTTTATCTGCATCAGCAACATAATCCAACCAGGAGATGTCGGCCACCACATATGAAGCGGCCTTCGGGTCTTGGTTAGCACATGATTCATTGCACTCAGGCACTTTCTCACTGACAACCTGTCCCAATTCAGAACCTGGAATCTGGGAATCATTGCATTCAGCAACTGTTCAGACTTTTTTTTGCTACTCTCCAGTCTCCACTATTGCAGGAGACACTCAATGTTTCCATATCTGTGATTTCTACTCCTTTCTCGTATGGACTTCTTGCTCCTCTTTGCTGGTGGTGATGAAATACTCTTGGCTGGAGGCTTCCTTGATCAAACTTGTAGCTGAGAGATCAAGGAACTGGTCATGCTTAACAGACCCATGTGTGCATTTTCAGTTTTGGACACGGTACTAGACAGGTGACACTCAAAGATGGAATCAACAATTGTAGGAACCCTAGCGCTGGAAGCATCCTCCGCAACCTTCCACACTTCAGTTTCTACGCACCTGGTAGCCTTTGAGATGAGAGTATCCAGCGCCGACTCTCATGGTATCATGCTAAGGATAGGCAGTTCTTTGGTCTCTAGGATATACTTGTTCATGTAATTGAATATGTACTTAGTAACCAACCATTGAGCAACAGATCACAATGACACTGGAAGTAAAGAACTATAATAACTTTCTCTTTGTCAGACATGATAGTCCAGGGAGCAGTGTTTACAATCCCCAAATCTTGCACTAATACAGTGAGAAACTACCTCCAAGTGCAAGTATGTTCAACCCCCTCTACTCCCATCGCCAATGGGTAAATGCAGTCACTAGGATCAGTTCCAATAGAAGCTAGGAGAACACCGCCATACTTGGTCTTGATATGTACTTTCTGTTTGTCAGACATGATAGTCCAAGGAGCAGTATTTACAATCCCCAAATCTTGCACTAATGCAGTGAGAAACCACCTCCAAGCGCAAGTATCTTCAACCTCCTCTACTGCATCGCCAATGGGTTAATGCAGTCATTGGGATCAATTCCAATAGCAGCTAGGAGAACACCACCATACTTGGTCTTGATATGACACCCATCCAGGAAGATTATTGGTCTACATGCTGTCAAAAATCCCCTTTTACATGCATCAAAGGAGAAATACTACTGCAAATCTTCATCTCCATAAATAATCTTCATGGCATGTCTCCTAGCTCTCCCAAGCTAGTCTTTTTGCACAAATTGTAGAAATTTTTCTCAAACTCATCCGATCATCAGCTCTGAATGCCTCTATATACTTCAGAGAAAGGAACTTGTAGATAAAGGCCTTCACATCCCATGCCTTCCTACAGGTGTTTTCTTCGTTAAACTTCTTAATCATGATAACCTTGCTTATATTGTCATAAGATACCCACATATTAAATGGGCAACCATCAGCACATACTGCAAATATCCACTTTCTGTCATTCTTTGGAATGCTAATGTGTCGAATCGGGAGATGGGTACCTTCAGACAGCAGCCTCGCTTCCTGTCTTGTTTCCTGCGTGAGTGTGTGTCTCAGATGTGGCGGCTCACACGGGAGAAGGGAAGAGGGGCTCCTCTTCTAGGTCAGCACCTCTCATGGGCTTGGGCCCAAGAGATAGATCTTGATGGGCTAGGGCCCATACCAGTTCAACACTCCCCCTCAAGATGGGTGGTAGATATCTATCATCCCCATCTTGTCACACGCCAAGTTACAGTCCTTTGTTCCTAGTCCCTTTGTCAAGCAATCTACAAACTGCTGCCCAGAGCTGACATGAGTAAGGCTGATGATCCCAGCATCTAGTTTCTCTTTAATGAAGAAGCGATCAATTTCCACATGCTTCGTCCTATCATGTTGAACTGGGTTATTAGCAATGGCTATAGCTGACTGATTGTCACACCACACTCTTAAGGGTCCCTTCCTCAAAAGTTTTAACTCGCATAGTAGGTGCTTCACCCAGAGCATATCACACAACCCTTGAGATAATGCTCTATATTCAGCTTCTGTTGTTGATCTAGACACAACAGTCTATTTCTTGCTTCTCCATGACACCAAATTTCCTCCCACAAACACACAGTAGCCTGAAGTTGATCGTCTATCATCTTGACAGCTAGCCCAATCAGAGTCACTATAGCCATCCACCTCAAGATGTCCACTCTTCGCAAACCACAACCCTTTACCCGGAGTCCCCTTCAAGTATCTCAGGATTCTATGAACAATATTAAGATGCCCACTCCTTGGTTCATGCATGTATCTGCTCACCACCCCCACGGCATACGTAATGTCAGGCCTGGTATGACACAAGTACAATAACCTTCCAACCAGCTTCTGATAATCTTCCTTATTCACTAGCTCACATGATTGTGCTGTTATTTGTTGATTTTGTTCAATCGGAGTAGGGGCTGCACGACATCCCATCATGCCCATGTCACTCAAAAGATCCAAGGTGTATTTTCGTTGGCACAAAGATATTCCCTTCTCTGTCCGAGCCACTTCTATGCCAAGGAAGTACTTTAGATTTCCCAAGTCTTTTACCTCAAACTCCTTGTTCAGACACCCCTTCACTCTCTTTATTTCCTCCTCATCATCTCCGGTGATGATGATATCATCAATATACACTACAACAATGGTGATCTTCTTATCAATGTGTCTATAAAACACCGTGTGATCACCATTACATTGGCCATACCCCATATTCCAAACAGCTCGTCTGAACCTATCAAACCATGCCCTCGGTGATTGCTTCAGACCATACAAGGATTTCTTCAGCTTGCATACCTTCCCCGTAGTCTGTTCTGTGCCAAAACCAGGTGGTATCTCCATGTATACCTCTTCTTTCAAGTCACCATGTAAGAAGGCATTCTTGACATCTAACTGGTGCAATTTCCACCCAAAGTTTGCAGCACACGAGACCAATACCCGTACTGTGTTCATCTTTGCAACTGGAGCAAATGTCTCATCATAGTCAATTCCATAAGTTTGACTATATCCTCTGGCGACCAATCTAGCCTTATACAGTTCCACCTTGCCCTCAGGATTCTGCTTCACAGTAAAAATCCACTTGCAACTCACTGCTTTCTTTCCTGCCGGCAATGTGGTTAGCACCCATGTCTTGTTTTTTTTCAATGCTTCTAACTCCTCTATCATCGATTCACGCCACTTCGGATCTTGCTTTGCAGCCTTCCAATCCTTAGGGATAGACACGGTTTGCAGAGAGGCAACAAACGCCTTATATGAAGGTGACAAAGCCTTGTAAGACACAAAATTGCCAATATCAAGGTCATCACAAGCATCATCCTTTGGCAGAGCCTTCCTTGCTACCTCACCCTTCCTTGCCGCTTCACGTGTAGGTTTTCGCAACGCAATGGGCAGCTCCACTGTGTCAGATGAGCTTGCCTCACTGCCTTGTTGCTCCCCCTGCACTCTTGCCTCACTGCCTTGCTGCTCCCCCTGCACTCTTGCCTCCCTGCCTTGCTGCTCCCCCTGCACTTGTGGTTGCCGTCGAGAGTACACCAGGGTATTCGTCTGCCATCGATCCCGAACAGGAACCTGGAGAGCACCAATCTTAAGTGTATCGACAGTTGGCTCGACATGAGCCTGCACATCATCATCAGTGATGGTACTAACCGGAATTGTACCCACTATTGGTTGAACTTGAGCATGCACATCATTATCAGCGTTAATGTCCACAGAATCCCCGTGAGTATGAGACACATCCTTCTCTCCCTCTTGACCATCATGCACAGGGTGTAGGTGGTCAAGCTCTGCAAACAGCAGACTGAGATCAGACGGCTCACCATAGAATGGCTCAGACTCCCTGAACGTAACGTCCATACTTACAAACCTGCGTTTTTCAGAGGGACACCAACATTTATACCCCTGCTGACTAGACGAGTATCCCAAAAAGACACACTTCATTGCCCGAGGATCAAGCTTGCCAACAGATGGTCGGTGATCACGAACAAAGCAGGTACTGCCAAACAACATTGGCGGAACAACAAACTTATTATCTCCAACGAGCAACTCAGACGGAGATTTCATGCCAAGTATCCTGGAAGGTGTCCGGTTGATCAAGTATGTGGCTGTCATAACTGCATCATCCCACAAGAACTTAGGCACATTCATGGTAAACATCAACGACCGAGCAACCTCAAGAACATGACGATTCTTTCGTTCGGCCACTCCATTCTGAGGGAGGGTGTCCGGACATGAAGTTTGATGAAGAATCCCATGGTCAGCCATGAAAGCCCCAAAAATGTTGTTCACATACTCCGTTCCCTTGTCCGTCCTGAGCACCTTGACCTGTACCTGAAACTGGTTCTTTACAAGAGCATGGAAGTGCTGAAAACAGCTAAACACCTCATCCTTGTGACGCATCAAGTAAATCCAAGTCATGCGAGAATAGCAGTCAATAAAGGTAGCAAAATACTTCTTCCCATCCATTGACACCACTGGGCTAGTCCATACATCCGAATGAATAAGCATAAAAGGAGATATGCTCCTGAGCCCCTTACTCACATATGAGGCCCGTGTGTGTTTTGCATATTCACAAGCATCACATGTCAGCTTGCCTTTGCCTATTCCACACATAACATCCGGAAATATTCTACTCATCTTATCAAAAGATACATGCCCCATCCTATAGTGATGGATCATCGCCTGCTTCTCCTTATCCTCCATGGTTGCAGCACACACCAAGTCCGGCTGCACCTCCTAGTCCATGTACCAGAGCCCCCTACGCCTGGTGCCAGTCCCAACCGTCTGGCTCGTCTGTCACACCTGAATCAAGCAACCAAACTTGTCAAGGATCACACGACAGTCCATTTGATCAATGAGTGCACTGAAAGAGACCAAATTGACAGGAAAGGCTGGCACATGTAAAACTGACGATAGGGAAATGGTCGGAGTACACTTGACTGTACCAACCCCTATGACTGGTTGTTTTGTGCCATCAGCCGTTTGTATAGTGCTCGTGTGAGAGGGAGGATGCTTAGTGTAAGACTCGAACACACAGGAGTTACTAGCAACATGCTTAGATGCTCCAGAGTCAAGAACCCACTCTGGAGCACTCTCATTAGTAGCAAGAGATGCTCTTTCCGGATTACCTTCATCAGTGGAGGCCCAGTGAGCAAAGTCTCCATAGACAACATCATCTACATCTTTGCCTTTGGACCTCCCAGTGTCTCCTGCAACGGCCATGTGAGCCCTCTGACCCCCTGAGTGTCCTGAGTAGCCACCTCTGCCTCTAGAAGCCTGGCCCCATGAGGTCTCTGAGTATCCACCTCTGCCTCTAGCACTTCTACCTCTGCCTGTTCCCCCTCTGTTATATCCCCTGCCTCTGCCACGAGTTGGACATTCTCTCTTCCAGTGACCTACCTCCCCACAGATATGACATTTGGTGGGATCTCCCCACTCCATGCGCTCAGTGACTGCAAATGTCGAAGCTGGCACAACCTTCACGTCTGCATGCTCAAGGGATAGGCGCACCTCCTCTTGAGTCATCGCTGCAATAGCCTCGGGAATGGTAGGCAGACTAGGTTGGTGCAACAAGGAAGCCTTCCTGCCATCAAAGCAACCTTTGAGGCCAGCCAAAAATTTCAGCACACGCCTGCGTGCCATCCACTTATGCCCTGACTCGATTGAAGCCGCGTCATAGAGTTCCAGGGGATCACAGTTATCCTGGTCAGCCCATAGAGCCTGCAGTTCTGCCACGTATGTCATCACTGACATGCCATCATCTTGGCGCAGCAACCTAATCTTGTCCTCAATCTGAGCAATGAGCATGACATTGCCCTTGCCAGAGTATTGAGTGGACAGAATCTTCCATATCTCAGCAGGTGAGGATAGCCCCTCCACAGAGCGTCCAATGGAGGGCATCACAGAGTTCAACAACCACACCATAAGTACAGAGTGGATGACCTTCCACCTCTTGCCCTCTGCACTACGCTTGTCCCCTGGTTCTACAACGGTGCCCAACAAATATCCATCAAGCTCCTTCTGCTCCACAGCCCACAAAGCCCTCCTGGACCAGCTCAAATAATTTGTTGCCCCCTCTAGCTTCATGTCCAGGGGCGACATTTCAAGCTTTTGAGCCACTTCCTGTCGAGGAACGATGGCCCCAGAGTTGGACTCCGCGAGGATCTTAGCGAGCTTCTCCAAAGCCTCGGCAAGACCAGTTGGTTCAGCCATCGTTTGACAGGATAAGCAGCAAGAGCAAAACTCAGCCTCAGAGAGTCTTCTTTCCCAAGCAGCAGCACCACCACCACCACAACACCAAGCTCACAACAGCAAGTCCACAGAGAAAAAAAATCTCTGTAAAGCACACAAGCGGTCCAGCCCAGCCTCTTCCTGTTCCAGAACGAGCAGTCCAGCAGGCTGCACTTCTTTCTTCCTCTGCCGCAGCACCAAGAACCAGCCGCACAAGCACCAGCAGCTCAGCAAGCTTCCAGGAACAACACAAGGCAGCAGCAGCAGCTGCAGTTCCTCTTCTGTTCAGCAGCAGCTGCAGTTCCTCTTCTGTTCAGCAGCACCAACAGCAGCAGCTCCCCGCCGCAGCCTGACTCGCACACAGCCCAAATCCGCCGCTGCCTTCTTCCTCCTCCTCTTCTTGCCGCAGCCGCCTGCACAGCCCGCAGCAGCCCTCCTCGGCCGCCCCCTTTGCAGCTAGCCACCCCAGGGACGCAAAGCAGGACAAGAGGAAGCAGCACCTTCCAGGCCGCATCGCAGCTCCTCGAGCCCAGCCGCGCCGCCGCCGCACGCACCACAGCAGACCTGCCACCTCGCGCACGCACGCAGCCTCCTTTCTCGCCTGACCCCGCTGGGCCCCACCGCCGCCTCTCCGGCGAGGGACTACGCCGTCACCGTCGTCGCCTGGCTCGATACCATGTCGAGTCGGGAGATGGGTACCTTCAGACAGCAGCCTCGCTTCATGTCTTGTTTCCTGCGTGAGTGTGTGTCTCAGATGTGACGGCTCACACGGGAGAAGGGAAGAGGGGCTCCTCTTCTAGGTCAGCACCTCTCATGGGCTTGGGCCCAAGAGACAGATCTTGATGGGCTAGGGCCCATACCGGTTCAACATAATGTTTACTCTCTCCTTGCAAGAATACTCCTTGATAGAAGTCCTCAACACATCAACAATGGGAAAATTTTGTCCAACAGTGAACACTGGACTACTCATATCCTATTCTCTGAAAATTTTGAAATTAAACTTGATCTGTCCATCATCATCTGATTCTGGGTACTTGAGCTCTCCTTCATCAGATTGTTCTTCTTCAGCTAACTTTGTCTTCCCCTTCTTATCAGCAAAATCGTCAAAGTCATCATCACAAATATCTCCATCTTCAAGACCATAGTCACTGTCAACTATGGCATCATAATCCGGATCATCTGAATCTTTCTCATTGCCAACCTTCTCATTACTATCAGAATCATCAAGCTGACTTTCTGCCTCATCAATCTGCCTTTCTGGCTTCTCTTCAGGACTTGAGTGCATATGATTCCTTGGCTTTTGAGGACTGATGACAGGAGGCAGCTCGGCAGTGGGATATATCACGACATCGTCCATGTCATTCCCCACCACATTGGGCCCATGATCATAATACACAGTAAGAAACCTCTGTCCAGACCTTGCCATTTCAACCATACTGTCTGTCATTCTCCTGCCATAAGAACTGAAGACCAACATCCAAATTATACCCAGGAAAATGAACAAAGCAAGAAAATAAATCCCTACAGGGTTATCATCTCTATGTTGTGTCTATTAAAGTGGGGTCATCATCTACAAATAAATAGTACTCCCTGTCTTACATTTTGAGACAGAAGGAGTAGTTACTACTAACCAATGAAGGCTTTTCTAACTTTTATTGGGTAAGTTCAACCCAGTGCCATTAGGCGAGCTCTGTCCCTAAGTGCACTTGTATAAGCTGTGTTAGTGTAGGACTAGAGACATGACATCCAAACTGGAATTTATCCTACAAACTTCATTATTTCAGTGCCCTAGAATTTCTCAACCATTAACACGTTTAGGAAGCGAATAATTAAGTTTTTTTAAGTAGTGAACGATGAAGTAGAACACCAAACTGGAAGTCTAGAGCATACTTTGCCATACTTTACCAGATATTTGAAATGAAACGAAAACAGGTGTTATCAAACAATAAGAATGAAGTCTGAAAAAAAAATGTACATGGAGAATTTCATAAATACAACCACAATGTGACTTGCCTATTTTTATATAAAAACCGTTAGCTCAAAATACCACAAAAGCTTAGAGGTTAGCCCAGCTTGTGCAGGTTTGGTGAAAGTTAACATAGCTTACAATGTTCAGTTGAAGCTTCAGAAGGTTCTGTTGCATCAGTGTTGAATATTGGATTTTGCCCCGCTGTACGCGCTACACTTGATGCCTGCGCTAAAGCACTCTCTAATGCACTTCTCCACTTATTGAGTTCCTCCGTAGTTTCTTCCTGCTTGGAAAAAGATCGCACCATTAAATCCCTAGAGAGCGCCACACAGGTATGGTAGTCGTATTGAATATTAATCCAACAATTGCCCCTCTCAATCACAACCAGAGTTGCCACGTTCCACTGCTCCAGTCCCACAGCCACCCCTGTTGCCCCGCTATTTACTGATCCTGAAGAACAATACTAAGAAATGTCAATCGTCCCAATGGGAACACAAAGATCACTATGCCAAGAATTGTAGAAGATTTGAAACCAACCTTCAGAGTAAAAGTACACCCTTCGTGTCCATCAGGAAATAAAACTGTTAAAAGTTTCATGTCTTCTTTGACTACAACACTGAAATATTTATCCAAACTATATGTTTATCGGATAACATTAGAGGAAATTTCCCCTTTCAGCAAAATTCCAATTATGCAAAACATCGGAGCAATTGGCATGTTTAGAGGCCTATAGTTGCCCATAAATATCACGAAGAATCCTAATATGCTTCAGCAGTAGTACTTGCTCTGTAATCATGTTCACCCCCTAAAAAATGGTGACACTAACAGTCAATGATATCCCTGCCTTTACTATTTGCTTTCTGTAGTTCCGGTATCCAATTAATAGTATGAAGAGAGAATTTATATCCCGCTTCACATTCAGGTTCACTCCTTAAATTCTGCAAGTATCATTTGGTTTCCATCAACGTAGGATCTGCTACTTCCAATCCCCATGAAAAATCCACCGTAAATAACCTCCGCACTGAAACCATTGCTATGTGTGCCTACAACACATACAAAAAAGGCCCCTTCTATTCCAGTGTTGAAATTATTTTGAACTGTGATCTAGCAAAAACCCTAAACCCCAAATCTGATTAAAACAAAAGTTGACATAATTCGTAATCCACCATCCTTTGGTAAAAAAGAATGCAAGCCTCCCATAGTTGAGAACTTACTCTAGAGAGGCTTCTCTGACTTGTGTGTCGCTTGCATAAAAGATAAAACCAAGACTTGGTGGCCCGGTTCTACTGCTGCTGACCCCCTATCTTGCCAGATCTTACATATGCAACATAATGCCGTCCTGCCATGGTTCCCAGGTGCTCAACAACAACTGCTAACCGATAAGTGGTGATGTCATTATCTTTAGATCTGCATTTTAAGGAAAACAGTTATTTCTTATTTCCAAAGTAGAAGCCAATTTAAAGGCTGTAAATGACTCTTTCTACCCATAAATCACAGATAGTCAGATATGGAATTGGAAAGTGCACAATAGGTCCCTAAACTTGTGCAAGCATGTCTCTTGGGTTTTAAACTTGAGAATTACAACACACCTAGGCACCTAAAACTGTTCTGTACTAGAAACAGTGGAATTCTTATAGTAGAATTGGAACAGCTTCTTGAGTGACATAGCAATGGCTCCAGTCCTGATGGAACATCTGGTCCTACCATCATGCTGCGAAACCTGACAAGCCCTTGGAGGCTCTGCAGCACTGCATTGAAGAAACATGTAGTATTTCCAAGATTTGGCAGCCCTTGAAACCTTCCCCACCCCTGCCCCCTGAAACACAAGAGCCTGGCATGAAAACCACAGGGATCCAATCAAAGGAACACAAGGGAGGGGTCCCTCGAGAGGTTTAAGCGTCAGGTACCTGAGAAACGAATCCCCCGAAACTGCGGACGGGGTTGGGGCAGCAGGCACGCCAACAGGAACGGCTCCGCGCGTGAGAGGCTTCTCGGCAGCGGGGGCGGAGGCGCACGGCGGGGCTTCTCGTCAGTCGAGCTAGGCTACGGCGCGGCGGGGGGGGGGGCGGGGGCTAGGGATTCAGGCCGCGCCGCGCGGTGGGGATTGAGGGCCGCTAGACGAAGACCAAATGGTCAACGAGGCTTACATGTGGGGCCACCAAGCCGCACATTTCTTCCTCCCTTTGCAAAGTTGAACCGCGCCGCGCTGGGCATGCTTCCTCAGCGCCGGCTGCCTGCCGTCTGCCCATATAAACCCACCTTCCCTATCACCGGCATTCCCCACCCCAGTCCCCATTCCACCCCCAGCCAACCACCAGGAGAGAGCCCTCGCCTTCCCACCGAGCGTACGTAGAGTCCGAGGTCCGAGCCATGGCGGGCGCCCCCATCCCCATCGACATCCGCTCGCTGGAGGAGGCGCGCGACCTGTTCGATGCGGGCGGGCCGCAGCGTCGGCTCGCTCGTGGACGTCGCAGAGCTAGCCGTCCTCCTACGCGACGCCCGCCAAGCTCCACGGATGGGACTTCCTCAACTATCGCCAGGTCGCTTCCTCGGCGCCATTGCCTGGTACCTTGGTCGTCTGCGCGTCTACCACCTTCCCAACCTCCGCCATCGCCCGTACTATCCGCGCGCGGCCGAGAACGTCGCCCGCTGCGCCCGCGTCATCGACGTCCTCTCCTACGGCGTGGACCACGAGGACCACGAGCTGCGGAGCCGCGGGTTCGCCAACGGGTTCGCCCTCATCGCCGACCTCTCCCTAAACCAAGCCGCCTCCCCCCGTGGCAATCCGCAAAACCGTCATCGGCGCGATGATCGACCTCGACGACTACCTCGCAGTCATCCTGGTGGACGATCAGTGAGGGGCTCGTCCGCCCCGCGCGCCCGCCTCCAGTTGAACGCCATGGAATACTCTACTTGCATTGACTCGTCCTACTGCTTGCAGTTGAAGCTCCTAGTCATGGAATGCTTCTTCTGGATGGTGTTAGTCTTTGTCATCATCGGTTGTTACTTGTAAATCCTACTCCCTCCGTTCCAATTTACTTGAAAATACATCTAGATACATCCATATCTGCGACAAGTAATTCAGAACGGAGGGAGTAGTAGTACTGTATTTCATATCCCTTAGCTGTAAATCCAGTCCATCAGAGGATTTCTGCATCATAAATTCCTTGAGAATGATGTCAGACAATACGTACCTGTTCTTCTATACAGTTGTACTATATATGTGCTTGAGAATTGAGATGCATATTCACCGATTACGGTTTGTGTGCTTGAGAATTGAGATGAATATTCACCGATGAGTACATCTTCGTCGGACGGTGCCCGCCTCGCTCTCCTTGGTCTGGACGCAGCGCACACGGACCACCGGGTCCTGCCATCGGCATCACCCAAGGTCGGCGGCCGCGGCCGGAACGCGCACGCGTGGCAATGGGGTTCACGGCGCCCGCGGTGCCCCCTGAATCTCTAGTACTCTGCACTTGGGCACGCATGCACGCGCGCTCCAATCATCACCATGTCTTGATTTGGTGTGGCTTCGTGCTCCAAATTGGGTGGCTTCTTGCAGTGTATCGCGACTCAACCAGCTCCCTGTTCCCCCTGAATCTTATGTTCGCAACTGGCCTGTCCTCCTGTGCGATTCGATTCAGCTGCCTGTTTCTTTGCTGGCTTATGGATAGCACTAGCGCGATTTAGCGCTGCGTCTTCTTCAGTCTCGATTTTTGTTTCGTGCCATGCCAGCATGGGGGGCACACCGGATCCCATCCCACGGTCAGCAGGGTTCTCAATTTTATCTCCCTTGTTTGATTGAATGACAGAAACATGTCGGTCAGCAAGTATGTACAGTGTTTCATCGGCAGGGGGCAAGCTGTTTCTTCTCTCATAATTCTATTTCTACACTGCAGAGGCACTACCGGAACAGGGCTCGATGCCGACGGCCAAAAGTATGCTGACGGCCACCGTCGGCCTATTCTAGACTATGCCGACAGCTGGCCCCAGGCCGTCGGCGTACAACGGCCGTCGGGCTATCCCAGTATACGCCGACGGCCCCCGTCGGCAAAGAACGGCCGTCGGCATAGACCAATCTACGCCTACAGCCGCCGTCGGCATATATAGGCCGTCGGCAAAGCTGCGGGTCCGGCGACCACGCCCGTGACAGGCGGCTAACGGCGTCAGATCTATGCCGACGGCGGGGACGGGCGGCCGTCGGCATAGATACGAACGCCACGTCATCGATCCAAAGCGCACCGGCCAAGGCCTATGCCGACGGTTGCCGTCAGCATAGATGACACGTCATCGATCCGCACCGTGCCGGCCATTTGCCCTGGCCGCAACTATGCCGTCGGCATATATATATATATATATTTGCTTTTTTCATAGCTATATTTTATGTTTTCTTACATATTATTATTTGACTAACTTACATATAGCATGTGTTAAGATAAGCATACATACATTATTTTTGGTTCTATAGGGAGGTGTGTGACCCCCCTCACGGACGGCGCCGCCGCCGGCCGGCACCTGGAGTGGGGAACAGCCGCATCCGGTCTATATATAGGAAGGGGACTTTGCTCCCAAGTGTTTATATATATCGGATGACCTACCACAACCGGGTGGTGTTGTGGTATGTCCGAAGAGAAGGCACGGGTCTCCGGGACATGGCACCCATCACGGACAGCGCCGCCGCCGGCACCTGGAGGGGGCAAACGGATGCGTCGGGTCTACACGGAGGGGATGTAGCTGTCAGTTTGGCCCGGATGTTGCTTCCAGGTGTCCATCTGAGCTGACCTGACACAACCGGGTGGAGAGGTCCACTGTTCAAAGCCCATACGTGGGAAGTCAAAGGGCTAGATTTCAGGGTCAACTGCTCCAGGGTTAGGCAGGACGGGGGCCCTGGGGGGGTAGCAATGCCACCGGAGCGTCGCACCGGCCCCTCATACATGCGGGGTGGTATTGTGGCATGTCCGAAGAGGCGGCACGCGTCTCCTGGGTTTGGCCCCCCTCACGGACGGCGCCACCGCCAACACCTCGAGGGGGAAACGGACGCGTCGGGTCTACACGTAGGGGATGTAGCTGCGGGTTTGGCCCGGATGTTGCTCCCAGGTGTCCCTTTGTGCTGACCTGACACAGCCGCGTGGAGAGGTCCACTGTTCAAAGCCCGTCCGTGGGAAGTCAAAGGGCTAGATATCGTGGTCAACCGCTCCAAGGTTAGGCGGGACGGGTGCCCTGGGAGGGGTAGCAATGCCACCGGAGCGTCGCACCAGCCCCTCATACATACGGGGTGGTGCGGTGGCATGTCCGAAGAGGCGGCACGCGTCTCCGGGGTTTGGCCCCCCTCACGAACGGCAGCACCGCCGGCACCTGGAGGGGGGAAACGGACGCGTCGGGTCTACACGGAGGGGATCTTGATGTGGGTCTGGCCTGGATGTTGCTCCAAAGTGTTCCTATGGGCTGACCTAACACAACCGGGTGGAGAGGTCCACTGGTCAAAGCCCGTCCGTGCAAAGTCAAAGCCCGCCCGCCGCCGGCACCTGGAGGGGGGAAACGGACGCGTCGGGTCTACACGAAGGGGATATATCTGTAGGTTTGGCCCGGATGTTGCTTCCAGGTGTCCCTCTGAGCTGACCTGACACAACCGGGTGGAGAGGTCCACTGTTCAAAGCCCGTACGTGGAAGGTCAAAGGGCTAGATCTCGTGGTCAACTGCTCCAGGGTTAGGCGGGATGGGGGCCCTGGGTGTAGCAATGCCACCAGAGTGTCGCATCGGCCCTCATACATGTGGGGTGGTGTTGTGGCATGTCCGAAGAGGCGGCGCGCGTCTCCGGGGTTTGGCCACCCTCACGGACGGCGCCACCGCCGACACCTCGAGGGGGAAACGGACGCTTCGGGTCTACACGGAGGGGATGTAGCTGTGGGTTTGGCCCGGATGTTGCTCCCAGGTGTCCCTTTGTGCTGACCTAACACAACCGCGTGGAGATTTCCACTGTTCAAAGCCCGTCCGTGGGAAGTCAAAGGGCTAGATATCGTGGTCAACCGCTCCAGGGTTAGGCAGGACGGGGGCCCTGGGGGTAGCAATGCCACCGGAGCGTCGCACCGGCCCCTCATACATGCGGGGTGGTGCGGTGGCATGTCCGAAGAGGCGGCACGCGTCTCTGGGGTTTGGCCTCCCTCACGAACGGCAGCACCGCCGGCACCTAGAGGGGGGAAACGGACGCGTCGAGTCTACACGGAGGGGATCTTGCTGTGGGTCTGGCCCGGATGTTGCTCCAAAGTGTTCCTATGGGCTGACCTAACACAACCGGGTAGAGAGGTCCACTGGTCAAAGCCCGTCCGTGCAAAGTTAAAGCCCGCCCGCCGCCGGCACCTGGAGGGGGGAAACGGACGCGTCGGGTCTACACGAAGGGGATGTAGCTGTCGGTTTGGCCCGGATGTTGCTTCCAGGTGTCCCTCTGAGCTGACCTCACACAACCGGGTGGAGAGGTCCACTGTTCAAAGCCCGTACGTGGAAAGTCAAAGGGCTAGATCTCGTGGTCAACTGCTCCAGGGTTAGGCGGGACGGGGGCCCTGGGGGGTAGCAATGCCACCGGAGCGTCGCACCGGCCCCTCATACATGCGGGGTGGTGTTGTGGCATGTCCGAAGAGGCGACACGCGTCTCCGGGGTTGGCCCCCCTCACGGACGGCGCCACCGTCCACACCTCGAGTGGGAAACGGACGCGTCGGGTCTACACGGAAGGGATGTAGCTAAGGGTTTAGCCCGGATGTTGCTCCCAGGTGTCCCTTTGTGCTAACTTGACACAACCGCGTGGAGAGGTCCACTATTCAAAGCCCGTCCATGGGAAGTCAAAGGGCTAGATATTGTGGTCAACCGCTCCAGGGTTAGGCGGGACGGGGGCCCTGGGGGTAGCAATGCCACCGGAGCGTCGCACCGGCCCCTCATACATGCGGGGTGGTGCGGTGGCATGTCCGAAGAGGCGGCACGCGTCTCCGAGGTTTGGCCCCCCTCACGAACGGCAGCACCGCCGGCACCTGGAGGGGGAAAACGGACGCGTCGGGTCTACACGGAGGGGATCTTGCTGTGGGTATGGCCCGGATGTTGCTCTAAAGTGTTCCTATGGGCTGACCTAACACAACCGGGTGGAGAGGTCCACTGGTCAAAGCCCGTCCGTGCAAAGTCAAAGCCTGCCCGTCGCCGGCACCTGGAGGGGGGAAACGGACGCGTCGGGTCTACACGAAGGGGATGTAGCTGTCGGTTTGGCTCGGATGTTGCTTCCAGGTGTCCCTCTGAGCTGACTTGACACAACCAGGTGGAGAGGTCCAATGTTCAAAGCCCGTACGTGGAAAGTCAAAGGGCTAGATCTCGTGGTCAACTGCTCAAGCGTTAGGCGGGACGAGGGCCCTGGGGGTAGCAATGCTACCGGAGCATCGCACCGGCCCCTCATACATGCGGGGTGGTGTTGTGGCATGTCCGAAGAGGCGGCACGCGTCTTCGGGGTTTGGCCCCCCTCACGGACGGCGCCACCGCCGACACCTCGAGGGGGAAACGGACGTGTCGGGTCTACACGGAGGGGATGTAGCTGTGTGTTTGGCCCGGATGTTGCTCCCAGGTGTCCCTTTGTGCTGACCTGACACAACCGTGTGGAGAGGTCCACTGTTCAAATCCCGTCCGTGGAAAGTCAAAGGGCTAGATATCGTGGTCAACCGCTCCAGGGTTAGGCGGGACGGGGGCCCTGAGGGTAGCAATGCCACCGGAGCATCGCACCGGCCCCTCATACATGCGCGGTGGTTAGGTGGCATGTCCGAAGAGGCGGCACGCATCTCCGGGGTTTGGCCCCCCTCACGAACGGCAGCACCGCCGGCACCTGGAGGGGGAAGCGGACGCGTCGGGACTACACGGAGGGGATCTTGCTGTGGGTCTGGCCCGGATGTTGCTCCAAAGTGTTCCTATGGGCTGACCTAACACAACCGGGTGGAGAGGTCCACTGGTCAAAGCCCATCCGTGCAAAGTCAAAGCCCGCCCGCGCCGCCGGCACCTGGAGGGGGGAAACGGACGCGTCGGGTCTACACGAAGGGGATGTAGCTGTCGGTTTGGCCCGGATGTTGCTTCCAGGTGTCCCTCTGAGCTGACCTGACACAACCGGGTGGAGAGGTCCACTGTTCAAAGCCCATACGTGGAAAGTCAAAGGGCTAGATCTCGTGGTCAACTGCTCCAGGGTTAGGCGGGACGGGGGCCCTGGGGGGTAGCAATGCCACCGGAGCGTCGCACCGGCCCCTCATATATGCGGGGTGGTGTTGTGGCATGTCCGAAGAGGCGGCACGCGTCTCCGGGGTTTGGCCCCCCTCACGGACAGCGCCACCGCCGACACCTCGAGGGGGAAACAGACGCGTCGGGTCTACATGGAGGGGATGTAGCTGTGGGTTTGGCCCGGATGTTGCTCCCAGGTGTCCCTTTGTGCTGACCTGACACAACCGCGTGGAGAGGTCCACTGTTCAAAGCCCGTTCGTGGAGAGTCAAAGGGCTAGATATCGTGGTCAACCGCTCCAGGGTTAGGCGGGACGGGGGCCCTGGGGGGTAGCAATGCGACCGGAGCATCACACCGGCCCCTCATACATGCGGGGTGGTGCGGTGGCATGTCTGAGGAGGCGGCACGCGTCTCCGGGGTTTGGCCCCCCTCACGGACAGCGCCGCCGCCGGCACCTGGAGGGGGGAAACGCACGCGTCGGGTCTACACGGAAGGGATGTAGATGTGGTTTTGGCCCAGATTTTTCTCCCAGGTGCCCCTCTGAGCTGAGCTGACACAACCGGTGTGGAGAGGTCCACTGTTCAAAGCACGTCCATGGAAAGTCGATCAAAGGGCTAGATCTCGTGGTCAACCACTCTAGGGTTAGGCGGGACGGGGGCCCTGGGGGGTAGCAATGCCACCGGAGCGTCGCACCGGCCCCTCATACATGCGGGGTGGTGTGTTGGCATGTATGAAGAGGCGGCACGCGTCTCCGGGGTTTGGCAAAGCTCACGGACGGCGCCGCCGCCGGCACCTGTTGGGGGAAACGGATGCGTTGGGTCTACACGGAGGGGATCTTGCTGTGGGTCTGGCCCGGATATTGCTTCAAAGTGTTCCTATGGGCTGAC
Organism: Triticum urartu; assembly: GCF_003073215.2. NCBI lineage: Eukaryota > Viridiplantae > Streptophyta > Magnoliopsida > Poales > Poaceae > Triticum > Triticum urartu. Next base: position 469,659,281 of record NC_053026.1, on the reverse strand, counting down.
CTAACACAACCGGGTGGGGAGGTCCACTGGTCAAAGCCCGTCCGTGCAAAGTCAAAGGGCTAGATCCCGTGGTCAAACGCTACACGGTTAGGCGAGATGGGGGGCCTGGGGGTAGCAATGCCACCGGAGCGTCGCACCGGCCCCTCATACATGCGGGGTGGTGTTGTGGCATGTCTGAAGAGGCGGCACATGTCTCCGGGATGTGGCACCCCTCACGGATGGCGCCGCCGCCAGCACCTGGAGGGGGGAAACGGACGCGTCGGGTCTACACGGAGGGGATGTAGCTGTGGTTTTGGCCCGGATGTTGCTCCCAGGTGTCCCTCTGAGCTGACCTGACACAACCGGGTGGAGAGGCCCACTGTTCAAAGCCCGTCCGTGGAAAGTCAAAGGGTTAGATCTCGTGGTCAATCGCTCCAGGGTTCGGCACGACGGGGGCCCTTGGGGGTAGCAATGCCACCGGAGCATCGCATCGACCCCTCATACATATGGGGTGGTGTGGTGGCATGTCCGAAGAGGCGGCACGCGTCTCCGGGGTGTGGCCCCCTTCACGGACGGCGATGACACGGTAGTAGACGGATCGGGCACTCGCATAGTTACCGGATCAGGCACTCGTAATGGTACAATTTAGCAAGTAATTGTATCATAAAGAAATGTTGCTGACCATAGAAAAAATTCGGTTTAGAAAAAAATATACGTGATATTTTAGAAAATTGGTGTACAATATAAAAAAAGATCATGTATTTAAAAATAACTAGCAGAGTTACCCGCGCATTCGCGCGGCTAGATAAAGTTTAATTGTTCTCAGTTCTCGAAAAACTGTTCTCTAGTGCACTTGTTGTACGCTTTTTTGTTTCAAATTTTAGTAGTTATGTTGTTAGGAAATCATTCTGTGTAATAATTATTAGGATACTGGGAACACGCCAAAAAGGATATTAGAAACATTAAATTCAAATTTGCATGTGACTTTCCATTAATTTTAGCTGAAGGCTTAAACATTCAAAAAATGTCAGAATGCGTGGTTTTAGCGTTGGACATATGTAGTTAATTCGTTGTTGGTTAGGAACTTTGTATCACTTATTTTTGTAGGTTGACTAAGGTTCAACTTTAGAATAGGTAGTTGCTTAACTATAATTATTACTTTATTTTAAAGTGCTTATGTAGTTTCCAATTTTTTATGAGCTAAGCATAATTCTTTTGTCAAGAAGCAAGCTCAAATATGTTTTGTTCTCCTACCTTATACGATTGTAAGAACTCCTTAATTTCCTTTGTAGTCTCTCATCTCAATCAATCTTTTTCTTGCCATTGTTCATCTCTTCGGTGCTCAGCTTGTTATCAGCACTCCTGGCTAGCCCCGGTGAAAAGTATGCCTTTCAGCTTCTACCATGAAACAAATACTTGTGAGGATGGTGTTTCCATTCAGGAGACTTTGTAGACACATGAAAGACACACATTTTCTTGCGGTGACATTTTATTGCAGGATATATAGTAAAATCACGCAAATGTTTATAAATTTAGAAGCCCTATTTTTTTACATCATACACGTATTTGTATTTTATGCGTATCAAGTTTTTTAGGAATATAAACAAAAACTAAGTCTTAGAAAGGAATGTGTGACTTGCCCATTTGCACAGCTTGATTTACTATATACTTCCTTTGTATCAAAATATAAGATGCTCTTTGACACTATAATTGTGTCAAAATGTGTCTTATATTTGATACGGAGCGAGTATGTACATATTATTGTTAGCCAATTATTTAATACTACCTTTATCTGTTTCATCTGATAGTTCACACCTATATGAGTAAAAATGAACAGCTTGAGTAAAATATGGCACTTGTTTTGCCAAAAAAAATCCATGTAAGTGTAGTGGGTAAATGTTGGTTAATATTTTTTGTGTCAGGACAGGCGCCTTTTATACAAAGCCATAGTGATTCATAGTATTCTCCAGTTTCATACGACACTGACATTCCTCTATCTATCTGTCTTTACGACAGCAGTTTTTTAATATATTTTCCCAATATATTAAATATGAGTTTTTTTCTATTTTTTTCCTAGTTGTTGTGTTTTCTGATTCATGCAAAAGCATGCCGTTCTTTCGCCGTTATCCAACCATTATGGTTGTTGCAAGAACATCATTTTCTCCATTGTACGACACATCAAAAGTATGTTAATTAGTTGGTATTTATCCTCTATCATCCATATTATATTTTTAGTTCAAAAATCATATTTATATTGAACTACTGTTTTCTGATTCATGCAATAGCATGCCGTTCTTTCGCCATTATCCAACCATTATGGTTGTTGCAAGAACATCATTTTCTCCTATGTACGACACATCAAAAGTATGTTAATTAGTTGGTATTTATCCTCTATCAATCCATATTATATTTTTAGTTCAAAAATCATATTTATATTGAACTACTAATATGGGTGTAAAAAGTGTTGCGACTTCCAAGACATGGATATTTGGGTACCTCTATCTTTAGGGTTTTCCTCACCTCTCTTGCATTATATACTGAAGTTTGTTTGCTCGCCATTTGATCATGATTTAATTTCTTTCCTCATGGCTCACACCTGGTCTTGGTCACGGTTAATTGATCGGTCTGCTTGATTTGAATGCTTGTAATATGCTACATTCGAAACAATAAGGCGTGCACTGATGATTGTACTCTTAAACATAAACTGATGGATGTCTATGCAATAATATATGCAGGTTGAGGCAAATAAAAAAATGAAAATTCTTGATTGGTGGCACAGTGTTTGATACTAACAAATCTTGCGTGATGAGGTAGTTGTATGATTAGAAAGCAGAGGTGCACTACTAATGCAATTGGGAAAGCATTTGAATTCTAGAGGGCAGCTTGTAAATCCCCTATGTCATGCGCATGCATGCACGTACTTATGGTGCATTTGTGTCATTGCACGTGACGTACCTGAACTTTGTACTTATCGGTGTATATTAGCTAAACCTGCTTAAATCTTGTAATTTATTGTTGGTGGCGAACTGAAATTAGTAATCTGCAAAATTATCTAACCAACCTTTCACTTCCTTTACAGTATAAATTATAAATTTACATAAAAGTAATAATTTCATTATTTTTTCAGTGGCTACCTCGTGATATTTGGTACATTCTACAATTGCAAAGTTGTCAAATACATATATAGAACTCTACGTTAATCTTTTACTGGCAAATTTTTATCAGATTCTTCTATATAGTAGTATGACTTGTCATCGCCCTTAAAAAATGAAGAAAAAAATTAGTATTTACCTATGGACGACGATATATTTACAAATATTTAAAAATACATATGTTTGTCAAGATCGGATTGATGCTTACAAATGCCCCAGTTGAAGGGTTGATCGAATCTCTCGCTCATTATTCACACTCAATATAATCCTCATTATTCTCAGTATAATCCCAAAGTCACTAATTCTTGGACGCCCCATTGTTGTTGCCTTCAAAATTAAAAACATGGTTGTTTATTCATAGTGTACATATGAATTCTGATGGGAACTAAATGATTTAACTATATAACACTGCACATTAAAGATGATTTAGTAAGCTACGAAGATAGGCTAAGATGGATACATCTAAACGGCATGAAAAAATCTAACTACATTGTTGTCTGCCGCTGTATTGGATGCTTCCGAGCGTCATGGCACTGTAGATGTACCGCAGTCTCCTGTCTGGCCCTAAATTTGCTGGTGTTGAGGCCGCATGTGTTGATAATGTATCCGATGAAAATCAATCAGACAACTGTGTGTTTATCCTTTTTTTTTTGCCAGACACCTTATCTTTTTTCTCTTCTGTTTGACTCCTTGCGATGGAAACTATTCAGCTACGTGTCCGTCTAAGACTCTCCTTTCTTTATTCTTTCTCGCTTTTGATTAGGCAACTGTCAGGGCGTGTAATGCTTTTCTAGACGTGTCTCCTCCTGGCCGTAAGTCAGCTTATCTTTTTCTTTGGTTCACGTACAGATTGACCGACCAGTATACATCTAGATGGTAGTTTTTTTTTGGAGAAATTTCTAGTTGATTAGTTGTGGCTTATATATCAGATTAATCTAGGCCGCTCAAATAACTTAACTCTAGAGCGTTAAATCTTCACCGTTCGTTTTCTATCATTTTAACAATATAATAGATGTTTCAAACCATTAAAGAAAATGTATGGTACATTTTAAATAATGTTCATGCATGTCAAAAAATATGTATACCATGTATCATTTTTAATATAATTATATATCATGTATCATTCAAAAAAAATTCAAGAACGTGTATTTGGAAATATTTAATATGCACGTACAAATATTTTATATGTATATGAAACTTTTCAATGCATATAACAATAATATACACTAAAAATATATTTGAAGACAGTTAATAATATATGCCACGTGTATATGGCTAGTTTGTAATTAACATGTAAAAAAGAAATATATCTATGCCGACGGCTAAGCCGTCGGCATAGGTCGCCTTATCCACTCGCGGCCACCCCTCATCCACTCATTCTCTCCCCCGAGCCTCATCCACTCACGCGCCGCCGCCTCGACCCCGCACCGCCGCCCGCTCCTCCTCGCCTCCACCTCGACCGCCGCCCGCTCCTCCCCGCCTCTAGCTGCCCGCCGCCCGCTCCTCCCCGCCTCCATCCCGACCTCCCCTTCCCTTGCCCCTCCCCCCCTCCACCCCGACGCCGCCCGCTCCTCCCCGCCTCCACCCGACGCCGCCCCGGCCTCCCAAACCCCACCCGACCCCACAACGCCGCCGTCTACCCGCCCCACGCCGACCCCGTCTCGCGCCGCCGCCGACCGCAGGGCTCCCCGCCCTGGCTCGGCCTCCCGGAGCACGCAGGCCACCCCGACGAGCACTTGTGGGCGCGGCTTCGGCCGGCCCTTCTCGTCCATCGTCGACCCTCTCCGCCTCATTGAGCACCTCCCTCCACCTCCGGACGCCGCCGTGCCCCCACCCAGCCCCAGTGAGCACCCCCTCCCACAAACCGTTGTTGTCGTTGCTTGTGTTCATGGTGGCTAGATGAATAGATAGATGCTAGATAGATGGATGGATGCTAGATGAATAGATAGATGGATGCTAGATGAATAGATAGATGGATGGATATTTAGATACATACTAGATAGTTTTGTGTAGTTTTATTAGGTATTTAGATACATACTAGATAGTTTTTACTAAGTTTGTGAATATAGATGAATTAGATGTTGGCCAAATTTGTGATAGATGGATGGATATTGGTGAAGTTAGTGTTTTGGTAATGTTGATTCATATATAAGAAGCAAATCGAGGCACTTGGTTTCTAAAATACTTAATAAAGATTTTTTTTGCAATTTGACATGTTGTTTCATGTCGATTCATAATGTTGTGCCAAATTGTTAATGTGAGGTGATGACCTAAATTTTTTTCACTCGGTGTAATTAACAGGATTTTTGGTGTTTCCATCTTCGTGGAGTGATCGTCGACGTTGGAGGTGTTGGTCCACGATCGTCCCTCTCCTTTGATCGACTACATCGGAGGGTGAGCAACAATTCCATGACCTCGTCCACTTTTTTTCCATGTCACTAGATTAAATTTTCATATCAAGTCGCGTAACCTAGGTCTCCCGTCCGGAAGGGTTGCATCGATAAATATGCATTCAATTGCATATTTATCACCGCAGCTCTTTCGGATTGTCCAGCGCTTTCCACGGACAGCCCGAGGTTGTGTAGATTGGGTACGTTGTTCATGCTCTACCCCGTTCCGAGACAGGATTTCGGCGGCGCCTCCCTGTTGTTCTCTGGATGCACATTCTCTCGGCATTTTGCTGAGACGTGTATTTGGAGAACAGCGGGGAAGTGCTGCCGAAATTTTGTCTCGGAATGGGGTAGAGCATGGACAACGTACTCAATCTACACATTCTCGGGTGGGATTAGGACCCATCTTTACCTATTAGCGATGTAGGTGGATTAAATGTCGTTTCTCGTCAAGCTTGTAAAAAATAAAATATTGATGTGAGTAATTTAAATGAATCCTTAATTTTGTTGTGTGGCTTCCAATAAAGCAGAGATGGCAGATAATCAGTGGATGTATAGTGGGTTTTTCTGTCTGAATCAAGTAACAACAGAGTGGGTCGAGAAAACTGATGTGTTTTTGAAAGAGATATTCCGTAGTACAATGAGGATGGTGCCAGAATGCCCGTGTGCCAAATGTAAGAGACGTATCCGCAGAGATAAGAGTGAGATGACTAAGCACCTTCGCACACATGGATTTATGCCCAACTTTAATATGCCGATAAACATTGCCCAGCGGGACCGTGGTAGAGAGGATGTGATACGACAACGCGTCGCTGGTTATGAGGATGATAGGGTTAGAGACATGCTAGATGATGTCTTTGCTACACAGCCGACACCTCCGTCACATTCAGCCAATGAACCGAAGGAGCCGGAGGAAACCGCAAAGGCCTTCCTGGAAATCTTGGCCTCGTCAAAGAAACCTCTCTATGAGGGTGCCAAGCTGTCTGTGATGGATGCCATCTCGCAACTGATGGCAGTCAAGGCTGAGTACGGCTGTAGCCGAGGTTGCTTCGAAGCATTTCTAGGAGTATGGGCTAACAGCCTGCCTGAGGGCCATGAACTGTCGAAAACCATGTGCGCTACGAAGAAAATCATGAAGGCACTCTCCATGGACTATGAGAAAATACATGTTTGTCCAAAGAATTGCCTTTTGTTTAGGCATGAGTATGCGGATGACAAGTACTGTAGGAAGTGCGGTTCCTCTCGGTATATTGAGGTGGTCGATAAGCATGGTCAGAAGCAGCAGCTAAAAATCCCTGTGAAGGTTCTTCGGTATCTTGATTTTATAAAATGACTGCAGCGCCTTTTCGTCACCGAGGAGTCTGCCAAAATGATGAAGTGGCACAAGGAAGGGAAAAGGTACAATCAAAAAAAAATTGTACATCCATCAGAAGGTGAAGCATGGAAGTCATTCGATATAGAGTACCTAGAGGAAGCAGCCGAGGCTGGGAATGTCAGAATTGCTATAACAGGTGATGGGTTCAATCCATATGGTATGTCGTCTAATCCATACAGCTGCTGGCCCGTATTTGTTATTCCACTCAATCTCCCTCCCGGCGCCATAATGCAACGCAAGACCATGTTCCTGTTGCTTATAATTCCGGGGCCTGAATATCCGGGGAAGAATTTGAGTGTGTTTATGCAGCCGTTGGTGGATGATTTGCACCATTCTTGGTACTTCCCAAGGTTGACATACGACCAGCATCTGCAGAAAAATTTCTTGATGGAAGTTTGGCTACAATATTGCATGCATGACTTTCCCGGCTATGCCCTGTTCTGCGGATGGTGTACAAGTGGAAAGATGCCTTGCCCAGTGTGCATGCAGGCCTTGATTTTCATTTGGCTGAAGAAGGGTGGCAAGTATGTTGCCTTTGACCTGCATCGACGGTTCCTCCCTCCAGACCATCCTGATAGGGAAGACAAGAAGAACTTCACAAAAGGCAAAGTTGTCCATGAAGTAAATGAGATTCCAACTTTTTGTGGTGCGGATGTGCTTGCTCAGCTGAAAGCTCTTAAGCCTGCCGGTGAAGGCAAAGGCAAAGGCAAAGCCACAAGCGAAGACGAGGCGCGAGGGCAAAGGAAAAGGGAAAGGGAAAATGTTTTGAAGGATATGGTGAGACGCACAACTGGACTCACATTATCCCTTCATGCAGCTTCCCTATTTTAAGGACCTCAAACTTCCATACAACATCGACGTGATGCACACCGAAAAGAATGTCGCAGAGTCCCTTTTTCACACGATCCTCAACATTCCTGATAAGGCAAAGGTTAATGTTAATGCTAGAGTCGATCAACAGAATATTTGTGATAGACCACGTCTACACATGCAGCCTCCCACAGGCAGTCGAAAATCTTGGTTCAAGCCAGATGCTGACTTCGTACTTAAAAAGGATCATAAGATGGAGGCATTCAAGTGGCTGAAACACGTCGTGAAGTTCACTGATGGTTATGCGTCGAATATAAGTAAAGGGGTCAATCTTTCAACGGGCAGAGTGACCGGGCTCAAGAGTCATGACTATCATGTATGGATTGAGCGGATTATGCCGGTGATGGTTCGGGGCTATGTTCCCGAGTGTGTCTGGCGTGTGCTTGCGGAGTTAAGCCATTTCTTCCGCACGCTTTGTGCTAAAGAAGTATGTCTTGAGAAGATAAAAAAAATGCATAAGAATGCGTCGGAGTTGATATGCAAGCTAGAGAAGATCTTCCCGCCAGGCTTCTTTACTCCGATGACACATCTCATTTTGCACCTCGCGAACGAGGTATTGTTGGGGGGCCCTGTGCAGAATCGTTGGCAGTACGGCCTTGAGAGACAGAACAAGCATCTAAGACAGAAATGTGGAAACAAAGCTAAGATTGAAGCTTCCATAGGTGAGGCAGTTATCCTAGAGGAGGTGGCAGACCTCAGGACATCCTACTATCCGGATCATGTTCCCATGTTGCACAATAAGGTGTCTCGATACAATACAGAAGAACCCAAGTATAAACCCAAGTTGCCTCTATTCGGGCAAGGTGGCAGGGCTGGATGCTCGACACCTTATCTCATGCCACGAGATGAGTGGGAGGATGTCATGTTCTATATCTTGCACAACATCAAGGAAGTTGAGGATGAGTGGATGAGGTAATACCTTTGCACCATTCTTTTAGTCAATTCGTTATGTTCACTTTGCCTAGTTCTTATTCCGCTTTTCTTATTGTAGTCGATTCGTTGAAGAAGAGTGGACGGGAATGCTACCTCCGACCGAAGCGGAGGCACTTGCTCTTCTCCGAAAGGGTGCTGATGGAAGGAAAAATTTCATTGCGTGGTTCATGGAGAAAGTAATTTTTCACACTTCACTATTACCTATTTAAATTAAACTCATGTACCCTATAATTTCAATTAAACTCATGCACCCTATAATTTCAATTAAACTTGTAGGGAAATGATCCGACCGAATCAATGGATGAAGAATTGAGATGGGTTTCCATGGGTTTTGACCCTGCCGTCATGACATGCCAAAAGTATGATGTGAATGGGTATCGCTTCCATACAGGGGAGCACCAGAACAGTCGGCCTGATCCCAAAACCATAAATACCGGAGTCTTCACTGAAGGAGATAATAAAGTAGATTACTACGGAAGGGTAGGAAAAATATACGAGCTTACATTCAAACGTAGCAGCGAACACCTAAGTCTCACTGTGTTCAAATGCCGATGGTTCGACCCCAAAAAGGGTCTGAGATATACGCCTTCTATTGGTTTAGTTGAAGTTAAACCATCAACCGTCTATGTCAGAGCTGATCTCTTTATCGCCGCTACCCAGGCCACACAAGTATATTATCTGCCTTACCCATATCAGAAAGAGTACCTAAAGGGTTGGGAAGTTGTGTTCAAGGTGTCGCCACATGGTAAGCTACCGGACCCAAACGATGATGATCACTACAACATAAACCCCATGACATACGAGGGAGTGTTCTACCAAGAGGAACATGATGACGTGGTCGGAAACAACGAGGATGATGACTTGGGTTATGTTGACCTGGACCCAAACGACGACGACGCACGGATTGATGGTGAGGCAGTTGTGAATCAAAGAGACATAATTATGCTTGAAAAGTTAAATGAAGACGCTGACGATGAGGAAGAGCCACCACCTCCGTCAAACAACGAAGAAGATATGCGTGATAGTGATGATGAGACCGGTTCACAAATAGATTACGATGGTGATGATTCATATGGGTTCTAGAAAATGTAAGTTCTTTTAATGATCATTACAATAGTATGCTTAATGTGCTCTTCTGTTATTAATGTTTTTCCTGTATGCTTGTTTATTTGATATCCTTACTAATTGTTTATTCTCTTCTCAATGCAGGTTTGCTAATCATGGGCAAGTCCAGCGGCGCCAGTTTCCTCAGTAAATTCAAAGGACTTACTCGGAGTGGACGAGCCCACAAGGTTCCCTCCCGACTACGCGAGGATGACACCTCACAGGGAGGTGGAGGGGTCGGGGGAGGAGACCCTAGAGGAGGAGGCGGTGGGGGGAGAGCCCCTAGAGGAGGAGGCGGTGGGGGGAGAGGCAGCCGGAGCAAAAAACTCTGGGCCGTGTCCGAAATAGGAGGGTCTTCTTCGATGCCCTCCTATACAGAGGCACCTTCTGAGTCTGAGGAGGAGGAGTATGTTCCTGATGGTGAGGAGGAGGAGGGCGAGGAGGAGGAGGAGGCCGAGGCGGAGGAGGGTGAGGAGGAGGGCGAGGAGGGTGGTGGAGGGGAGGTTGATCCCGAGTTGTGGGGTGACTTGCCACCTGGTGCTCCGCAGGGGTGGCTGCGTGGTAATGTCGGACTACCTACACCACCTTCTATCGAGGCGCACAAGTGGCTCATTGAACCTGCGGGGACAGAGTAAGTGCCTCTCAATCATATTTTCAACACATGACAACATTTTCTTATTGTACACATGGCAATCCTTTGATTCTTTTACAGAAACTGGATCCTTCGCGGAAAGGGTCGTAAACCGAACGGCCTTATCACTGTCCTGTTGAAAGAGTTTTGGCCTGGCCTATTTTGCCCGCGGCCAGACAGGGACCCGCAGCTGCGGGTTTTGGCCACGAGCTGGGCCCACTACGAGGCTTGCAGCAACGCGGAGTACGGGACGGCCGCTAAGGCCGTGATCACCAAATTTTGGGTAAGTTCTCTTCTGAATCACTTGTCTTCAGTTTCGTTCATAGTTTATCATTGAATCACTCAACTCATGCCTTGTTTGCTTCTGGTTTATGCATGATTGCAGCAAATCTATAGAGTTCTTGACGAGCACAAGGCCAGAGCCGACGTAGTCTTGCTTGCGGCTGCGAAGAAGAAAGCTCGTCAGTTGCAGTATGAGGTGCGCTGGGTTGCCGTCTCGCAGTACTACCACATCTACCTGCAACAAAAGATGACCAAAACTCAAGCGCAGAAGCAACGACTTACCTTGAACAGGGAGCAGTTCATGATGGTAACTATTACTAACTTTTCATTGTTTCAAGCAGTCAACTATATGTTTCGTGCTCACATGTCATGCTTCCAAAATTTGCATAGGTTGTTCCTCGTTGGTGCTATGGAAGGCATGACGGATGGGCGAGTTTGGTGGATAGGTGGCTCGGCGACGATGCAGAGTTTGCTGCCAAGAGCATCAAGGCCCGGGCTAACCGTGGAAAAGACGGGACACACGGCCAAGGAAACATGAACCACTAGGGCTTCAAGGCCATGAAGGTATATCTATATGCATGATGCATTTTTGTTCTTCTTTACCGTCATGTTCTTATGTATGGCTAACTTCTGTTTGACGTTGCAGGAGGACAAATTGAAAAGGCCGCTCTCAGACATTGAGTCGTGGAAGCTGGCCCGCCAGCGGAGTCATCCCAAGGAGGGCGAGAGCCGGTACTACAGCAAGACCGAGGAGCACCTAGAGTCTTACACTCAGCACTATCAGAAGTTGCATCCGGATGTTCCTGTTCCTGAGGTCGCGCAGTCTCAGATCGACGACACGGCGGTGGTGGCCATCCAGGGGAAGTCACATGGCCGGTATCCGTCTTCGATCTCGTACACACGGCTTTGGTCTACCAACCCGAGCCAGTTCGAGAGTACGGGGCGTTCACAGACTCCCTTAGCCCGCCAGCATGTTGTAAGTACTTCCCCTTTATCTTTTTCTCTCTAGCATTCTCAGTTCATTTTCAGCATTGCTCACTTAGAAACAACCTAAATTATGTAGGCATATAAGGCCTTTATCGAGCATAGGAATCTCGAGGTGCGAGAGTACTTGCAACGAGTGAAGGCAAATGATGATTACAACCGTCAGATGATGGCGGTTAGTTTTGCCCTCTTAAAACCAAGCTAAATTTTTGCACTTTCATTCCTTCTGACCTTCTAGTTTGCTTGTTTAACTAACATCCAGACTATGTTGGCGTCTTGAAGTAACCGCACGGATCCACCACAAATGGGACCCCCACCACCACCTGCGGGAGAACCCCCACACGTGCCCATGTTCGATGAATGGATGGCACTAGGCAGTGATAGTCCGGTTAGTACATTTGCCTAACTACTGACAAACTAGTTCTCGTTCATTCAACACTATCATATCATATTTACCGTTAGAATCTTCTCTCAAACATGTAGGGGACCGGTGGCTCGACTCCTGCTCCGTTGACCCCAGTCACTCCGATCTTCCAGACTGATGGTGGTCGCGGTGGCGGTTTTGGCGGAGGTGGTCTTAGCGGTGGTGCTTTTGGCGGAGGTGGTCTTGGTGGTGGTGCTTTTGGCGGAGGTGGTCTTGGTGGTGGTGCTTTTGGCAGAGGTGGTCTTGTTTGATGTCGATGATGACTCCGTGCATGTGGTCGTCGTGCCATGCCTTTCATGTTCCTACTTTTATTATGTTCCATGTCTTGCACTAGTTTTATGTTCATGAACTTTCGCCGGTGATGATCTTTACATGATGATGATGAACTTTGAGTATGTTTAGATGATGATGATGAACTTGAGTATGTTTAGATGATAAACTATCATATTTCTGCATAATTCTATATTATTCTGCTTTGAAATGTTGTCAAATGAATTGAAAAATAGAAAACAAAGAAAATAAAAAAATAAAAAAACTATGCCTACGGCAAAGCCATCGGCATATATAAGCCCAAGAGATACCAAGACGCGCCACGTGGCAGAGATATGCCGACGGCAAAGCTGTCGGCATAGTTTTCGGTCTATGCCGACAGCTTTGCCGTAGGCATATCTCTGCCGCCAGGAGAAACCAGGGGCCGACACGTGGCAGAACTATGCCTACGGCAAAGCCGTCGGCATAGATTCCGTCTATGCCTACGGCGCCTACGGCTTTGCCGTAGGCATAGACCTGCCACCAGGAGGCACCACGGGATGCCACGTGGCACTGATATGCCGACGGCTAGGCCATCGGCATATATTTCTATCTATGCCGACGGCTCGGCATAGCCGTCGGCATACCTCTGCCACGTGGCATTCCATGATTCGTCCGCGCTTTTGACGGCGTCGTCCGTTGCCGTCAGACGAAAAATAGTGCCGATGGCTATACTATGCCGACAGCTGATGCCGGGCCGTCGACATAGGCCCCTATGCCGACGGCTATACTACGCCGACGGTCTGACAAGACTACACTGACGTGATCTACGCCGACGGGTCTATGCCGACGGCAGCCGTAGGCATAGATCTATGCCGACGGCATAGGACCTATGCCGACGGCCGTGGGCCGTAGGCATAGTCCGCGAGTCCAGTAGTGAGGTGAGTATTAAAAAAAACACCACAATTGCGGTTTGTGTCCCCTGAACCACCACTTTGCTAACCGCCCTTCATAAGAAAGGGTAGGACGATCCTTCTACAAAATACATCACCCTGTAACACAACATATAGTCGTCTTTTAGTGAAAGAGTGAAAAATCCTAAAAATAGTAGCATGCAGCTGGAATCGAACCATAACCTCCCACAAACACACAAACAAGCAGTACCACTACAATAAGCCAGGTATCTTGACTAACGAACAGCACCGAGATTTAAGAACTTGAGCAGCGACAAAATTGAACATTTTTCTGGAAATTTAAACACAAACATTTTTCAAAATTGTAAACAAAAAAATGCAAACACAATTTCAGAAACGTGGAACGCATTATAAAATTCCTAAAAAAATATTTATTAATTCTGAATTTCTTTTGAAAACACAAACAATTTTGAAACCCTAATTTTTTTAAAACACAAACATTTTTTGGTATTTTTGGACTTTTTGAGAAATACGAAAAAATGGATGAACATTTTTTGAACTGTGCGATTTTGAAAATGAAAAAAAAAGATTCATAAACCTTCTTAAACGTCTAGAGGTTCCCAAACCGGCATCTACAGAGGCAATGGACAAATTAAAATGGGCTCACCCATGTTCACTCGTATCGATTGGGTATGTGCAAAACAGCCACTGTTTGACATCATATGCGTCCCCCCCCCCCCCCCCCCCCCCACACACACACCAACAGGCTCCCGACGGGATCGATGTTGTCGCCTAGTTAGACCAATGCCAATTCATTTTTTCCTTTTTGTCAAAAAACTTGGCATGGTGCCTTGAATTGGCCATGTAATCTCATGGAATAAATTTGGGTCACGTGACGGATGCCGGACAAAAATTTGGTCTCAAACGGACCCTTCTCTCCTACCCGAACACTCTCCGTTGAATATGGTCTATTTTTGAACATGTATAAAAATGAACTAACTTTTTCCAGTAGGCAGGTATACCCATGGTAGGCACCCATGCCAGGTTTGAGTTAATTCCGACACCGTATGCAAATTGTGTCGCTTTGAACCATTTATTGGTCATTTTTTCATCGGGAAAATGCAAGAATCGTCGGAAACTCAAACAACTTGGCATGGTGCTTTGAATTGGTCATACAAGGCCATGAATAAAAAGGGACTCTCAAACAGACCGTTTTTGCCTACTCGAACTCCCTTCGTTGAACATGGTCTATTTTTTACATGCATGAACTGACCCCAACTTCTGCAAGTAGGTGGACACGCCCATGGTAGTCATCTCTGCCAAGTTTGAACGAATTTTGACACCATATGCAAGTTGTGTCATGTCCGGCCATTTATCGTCGAAAACTTCAAAAAAATGCAAGAATTGTTAAAAACATCGACATGGTGCTTTTGAATTGGCCATACAGTTCCAAGAAAAAAAATGTAGCCATTTTAGAGATGTTGTGAAACGAAGTGCTCCCAAATAGACCCTTCTGGCCTACTCAAACACCCTCTATTGAACAAGTTCTATTTTTTGACATGTGTAAAATGAACCCAACTTTTGAAAGAAGGTGGTCATACCCATGGTAGGCATTCATGTCAGGTTTGAATAAATTCCTACACCATATGCAAGTTGCGTCATGTCCGTCCATATATTGGTCATTTTTCACCGAGAAAACTCAAGAAAATGCAAGAATTGTCAAAAACTTAAACATCTTGACGTGATGCCTTGAATTGATCATATAAGCTCATGTTTATGTCGCTCGAGCGCCGAGGTGGACGATGGCCATTGGAGTTGGAGAGGAGGGCAAGGGATATGATGCGTGCAAGGGTGAACGCCACAAAATTAGAACATATGACCTTTTGGGAGCGGATGTGCAAAAAGTTGTCACACCGGAGTAGTCAATCTCCCACCCCGTGCAAGTCAAAGTTGATGCACCATGGATAGGACTACGGGCGACATACTTGGCAAACTGTTAGGACCCATATATGCATTTTCATAGCATTCAGACTAATTTGACACACACCAAATAGTTTTAAGACTTATGGTTTATTTTACTCTTAAAAATATATTCAGGAATTTTAAAAAATGTTTGGTGCTTCCAAAAAAAATTCACATTTTTTTCTAGTTTACAAAATTTTCTCACAAAATTAAAAACGTACCTTTTTTCCAAAATTTATTCAGCTATTCAAAAAATGTTCGTGGAGTTTCAAATAACGTTTGCGCTTTCAATTTTTTTTTTAATTTTTAAAAAATTCTTGCTTTCAATTTGTTTTGTTCACAAATACAGCAAATTGTTTGAGGAAATTCAAAAAACCTTTTTGTTTTCAATTTTTTGTTCGAATTATTGAAAAAATGTTTGAAAATTCCAATTGTTGTTCGTGTTTTCTAAAAGTTATTGGTTTTCAAAAAAAAAATCGTACTGTTCTTCATTTTTATCATTCTGAACAATCTTTTAAGGACACAAACATTTAAAAAAATTCTTGTATGTTTTCTGAAAATGCGAATTTTTAAAATTTATGAACAAAATTGGGGAAAACGAACATTTTCTAAAATTTTAAAAGCGTTAATATTTTTTTGAAAAGAAACAAAAAGAAGAAGAAGAAACAGAAGAAAAAAATGGTTCGTTATACTACACCGGTTGCTGTGATTATTCTTATGGCTAGCGTTTCTTTATTGAACATTGAGCTCATCAGCTAGACTGGTTAGCGAGTAGCCCTTTCCAAACTGAGGTGCACGGTTCGAATCCTTTTGCTGTCATTTCTTTATTGGTGTTTTTTCCACAGTTTTCACGCGATAATGGGCCGGCCCAGTCAGGAGGCTCTCCCTCTGCGGCTCAAACACAGCGCGCGTTGTATTGAGGAACATACGTACACATGAGTTCACCTAAAAAAACGTACAGATGAGTTGTCAAAAGACTATATTACCCTTTATATGTTTTATTATGATGGGGTTGTACCGAAGCGGAACTCTTTGACATTTTGAACACGTTTTTGACATATGGGATCTTGTTAGGGATGACGTGGCGGCAAAGTCAACTTCGTTTCATGCACACAAACCAAACGAACCATGGACCCAGGTCAATCGTCGACCGGAGCTTCCCTGCTTCACTCTCATGCACACGATTGTTCGAGAAAATGCCAGAGAGAGGGGAGGAGGAAGATACCCTGCTCTTCATCGAAATAGAAATTGTGATGTCTCTGGGTGGCTGAGTGATTGACATGGATCTTTATGTGGTTTCACATGACCTATATGGTGCGAGCTAGGTTCGTGGTTGTGTGCAACAAAGTCGACCTCGCTTGCTCGGATAGTTGGGGTGGCGATTCCACGTGCTTGGCGAGAAGTCATGACGATGAAGTCTATCTGCTACCTCAACGAAGCTTTCTTCACAGGCGTGTGTGTATGTGTGTGCGCGCGCGCGTGCGTGTGAGGCATTTTGTGTACACCACTCAATGGATTGTAATGGTTTTAACTTTTTTTCGTTAATTAACAAACCAACCCTCTTCTTCTTAATTAATTAATGTGGCAAGTCTTTTACCTCCATTTCAAAAATTATATAAGGCATTACTTTGAATAAAAAGTAGCAACATAGGATGTGCCAAGGAACTTTTTACCAACAGAACCTAAATCACTTAAGCGGCAACGAATAAATGAACATGGATATAAGGAGCAAGCAAATGCCAAGCACCACATCCCAAAAGCAAAAGCAACTTGGGAGGCTCTATTTGCAGTGGCAGAGGCAGGAAGCTTAAAATATGATGTTGAGGGGCCGTGTGCCTTGCGGGCCGAATTCAAATTTAAACATGCAAAAAAATGAAAAAAAATCATGCATATTCACAGCATATATTAAGATAACCCCTCAAAAATTTAGATCAAAATTCGAAACATACATCGAGAAGCAAAAAAGAGAAACTCAGATGTGAATAGTATACAGAGAACTATTCGCAACTATTCATGACAGATTTCTCTTTTTTGCTTCTCGATGTATGTTTCACATTTTGGTCTAAATTTTTGAGGGGTTATCTTAATATGTGCTGTGAACATGCATGATTTTTTTCAGATTTTTTCGTAATGTTTAAATTTGAATTCGGGCCGCAAGGCACACGGTGACATGCAAAGATGCATGTCACCTGATCTGTGTCCCCCCCCCCACCCTGCGGTGCCTCCGCCACTGTCTATTTGTCAGGTGCTTGAAAAAATAGTCATTTTTATATGAACTATCAGATTTCGATCCAATGGTCCAAAATTGATCGAGATTGTTCATCGTCTTCCTCCCTTCTTCCTCCTCCCGATCCCCCAGCCTACAACACCTGCTGCCGGCAGGGGCTACCGCGCCCCGCCTTCCTCTCCCCCCCCCCCCCTCCCCCACCGTCGTTGCTAGCCACCGCCCCGACCATCCCTCTAAGCCCAACATCACCCATGAAAACCTCCCGCGATCCCCCGCACCTCTCATCCCACCCCTAAGATAGATAATGGGGCCATTACTTCACGTCTTCACTCTAAGATAGATGGTGGGGCTAGTTTTTCTCCGGCGAGCTTCTCCTGCAAGGTCCGGCCAAGAAAGGAAGAAGAAGGAAAAAAGTGACTAACACGAGAAGGAATTCCAGGCACATGAGAAATAGCAAATCCGTAGAAACACTTCAACGTGTTGAAGATTATGAAGACTCTTTGTATGTTTAGCATTATTGAAAGATTATCAAGACGTTATTAATCACATGATGTATCGCAATGGGCTTCTTAATTTACATTCTTGGACAGATGGGAGCAGCTCTAGCTTCTTCGGCAATCGGTATCACTGCAACTATTTACTTTGAATTTACGTATTGTAGTGTCATCATCACTCTGTGTCATCGGCGACGCCCATGTCGACGACGACCTTACCGGTGGCGTGGCCGCTCATGCTCTTGGCCCAGCCCTCGTGCGCCCTGCTCAGCGGGTACCGCGAGTCGATCACCACCCGGAGCTTCCCCTGACTCACCATGCCCAGCAGCGCCTCCATGTCCTCCTCCTTGGCAGACGCGATCAGCGGCACCAGCTTCTTCCTGGAGAAGAGCGCCCAATGGAGCACCGCGACGGCGACGGACGCGAGGCGCGGGGGGAGGTCCCCACCACCACGCCGCCGGCGTCGGCCAGCGCCGGCTCGAAGGCCGACCAGGGGAACCCCTCCCCGCAGTGCACCACCGCGTCGTGCTTCCGCCCGGACTGCCCGCGCAGCGCGGCGCCCTCCGGGGTGCCATAGTCCAGCGCCTCGTCGGCCCCCAGGCTCCGGACGAGGTCCAGGTTGCGCGCGCCGCAGGTGGCCGTGACGTGGTAGTGGCCCGCGAGGCTCGCCAGCTGCACGGCGAAGGTGCCGACGCCGCCCGAGGCCGCGGTCACCAGCACGTTCTTGGGAGGGCCGTCGCCGGCGTCGAGGCCGACCCCGGCCCTCCTGAGCGCGGCGAGCGCCGTGAACGCGGCCATCGGCAGGCAGGCGCCCTCCACCGCGGACACCTCTGGCGGCCTCAGCGCTGCCTGCGACGCCGGCACCGCCGCGTACTCGGCCAGCCCGCCGCCGCCCTGATAAACAAACACAACAATACCGCCGCACGTACGTCAGGCCACGGTAGCAAATTAGACATGAAAACTGCAGCTGATGTATCAATTCTTACGTACCGGGAAGTTGACGGCGATGACCTTGTCGCCCTGGCTGAAGCCGCTCACTCCGACGCCCAGCTCCACGACTTCGCCGGCGAGCTCGCAGACGGGGGTGAAGGGGAACTTGCCGGGCAGGAAGGGCCGCGCCTTGCCGTTCTGGAACTTCCAGTCCACCCGGTTGATGCTGGCCGCCTCCATCCTGAGCAGCAGCTCGCCTTTCTTGGGCGACGGGATCGGCACCTCCACATGCTGAAAGTGCACACGTCAATCAGTCTAAGTGGGTGTTTGTACATCCAGTCGATTCGTGCCGTGTACCGGCGTACGTACCTTGAGGCCTTCGGCTCCTCCACCGTACTTGTCGTACTGCACGGCTCTCATCGTCCTCGAAGAAGAAGGGGAGGAAGAAACCATGGCCGTGAACTTGTCCGCCGCTCGCCGGAGGATTGTAGTTGGAACTTGCAAGTGGTGTCTAATTGCCGAGACGATATGATGCGTGGAGTTGGCAATGATCGTGAGTGTCTGCGCGGATCATGTTATATATGTCGCCGCCGATCGAAGGTCGTCTGCAGCTTGATTAGTTTGACCAGATGACCGCCGGCTCGATCAACGCTCGACGGCGCGGCGAACAAAGCGTATGTATGTACGTGGCCAGGCTCCGCGCCGCACGCCGGTCGCCGGTGCCGTGGTCGGGGTGCGCCAGGAGGCAGTGACAAGTCCGCGTGATAGGAGACGGCAAACGGGCCGATATGAGGATGCATCTCGGCGCTTCTACCGAAGAAAAATCAACTCCGCTGCCTGCATAACACGTGCGAAATCGCCTTAGCCACGAATACATGACAAGTCGGCGCACGTTCGTCGCGATTCTCCGAAGAACCGAACCTTCAGGATTCAGCCGTCATCCCTGTCCATGCCACCGCCCCTCTCCTCGACCCCCTTTCTCCCGATCCTCTCCCTCCCGATCCAATTTAGAGCTTTGAGCCGCCGCCGGAGCTCCGTGGGGCAAAGCCCAGGCGGGGGATGACGGCGGCGGGCCTTCCTCCACCGCGGCTCCGGAATATGGTTGCGGTGGAGATCCGCGTGGGTGTTCTGGACGTGTGCATCGTCTGGCGTCGGCGGCGCAGCTTTGAGGGCCCCTCTACCTGGCTCATCCAGGCGGGGCCACGGTTTCGAGCGGTGCGGCTTAGGTCATGCGGTCTTCCGATGGCAAACGTCGCTCATAGGTGTGTTGGATGATGGAGGAGGTCGATTTGGTGGTCCAGCCGGGGATGAGCGTGAATTTGCCCGCGAAAGCTTGGTTCGTCCTCAACCAGAACCGTCAAAGGCAGCGCCCGCTGGCATCATTACCTTGTTGGAGGCGTTGCCGGGCGATTCACGTTTCCTGTGTGCCCCGATGAAAACCCTAGATTCAGGCTTTCCGGAGCGGATATGGCGAGGTTCCTACATCGTCACCCCCATGGGGGCATCATCTTTGTGTTTCACTTGGTGACTGGGTTGAGGTCTCCGTAAGTTTCTCGTGCGGTGACCAAGGTGTACCGGTGTGCCATCCATAGTATCGATGACGACGAGTCCTGACAGCAAGGTGCAGCAGGATCTCGGCCTTGGATACCGTTTGATGGGTGTGTGCAGAAGGCTGACATGGTCCGGCATCATGGTGGCTTTGACGGCAAAAGGGTCCAAGACAGGCAGCTTGGTGAGGTCATTAGATTTTTTTAGTGTGTGTGGCATGAGGTCAGGGCATATAATCAATCTTGTACTAGGTAGGACAACAATTTTCGAAGAGGTGGCTTTAGATTGATTTACGGAAAAAAAACTAACGCCCACACGTGTGGGCGTTTGCACATTGCCCACACACCTCCATCACCACTCATTTTGCCACGTATAAACAGATGACATCAGCAGAAATCTTTTTTGGTTTTCGGCTTAAAAATGTTTTATCTCCTAATTAAAAAGCAAATTAAAAATCCGTTTTCACCATTAAATCCGTCTCGACGAGATCTTAAAAACTAGACCCCATGTTGATATGTTTCGACGAAATTTCTTTTTACCCAAAAGTTGCCATGATGTTTACACTGTAGTTGCCATAGTGCTTAAACTAAAGTTGGCATGCGGCAATTTTAGTTTTTGATGATGGCAATTTCAGTACTTTGACCATGAAAATAATTTTTGTATGAACCATGGCAATTTTAAGTGCATATATCATGGCAATTTTAGTTTATGGTGCATGGCAAGTCTAGTTTCTTAATTCTTCCGTTTTATAATATGTCAAAATTTACTTTTAAATGTAGAAGAAAATAGCTGAAACATATCATGGCAACTTTAGTGCAAACACCATGGCAATTCATGTGCAATAGACATGGCAATTTTAAACCCAAAAAAATATCGTCGAAACATATTGATATGAGATCTAGTTTCGAAGATCTCGTCGTGAAGGGTTTAATGGTGAAAACGGATCTTCAATCGGATTTTTTATTTAAGAGATAAAACATTTTAAAAACTGAAAATCCAAAAAAAATTCCACATGCATGTATGCGGTGACGTGGCGTAGTCTGTGTGTTATAAGGCGTGTGGGCGGGTTTCACTCCCATCACACGTGTGGACGTTAGCGTTGTCCTTGATTTATACGTTTACTATTTTATAAGACCTTGTTGAATATTACTATTAAGTTGACTGTGTGCATAGCTCGATGTAAAGATCCCATGCAAGCTCCGTGCATCCCTACCAACGTGACGCCGCCCTCACGGATGAATCATCCTCGTGTTCCTACCCTCGAGCATGTAGCCATAATGTCACGGTGGAGGTCTGGTTGGGGCTTTCAAAAATCAATTCTCTCAATGACATGTTGCGTATAGGCATTTTTCTTGAAAGAGTAAATTGTAAAAAAGTCTAATGAAAAGATTTTTTTTTAGAATCATTGTTGTCGTTTTATTACTTAACTGTAAATAGGAATCTCGTCGGAAATAGTCGTTAGAATGCAATTAATACAGAAAACCAAACCTTACAAAGATCGTCGCCTAAGCCTAATTTAGCTAATTTGTCTGCGGCACTATTGGCATCTCTACTTACCCACGTTACTTTCACCTCCATGAAATGTTGAAGCATTTCTTTGATCTCCTGCATGCACGACCTCAACGCAGAGAGGTCTCTAGCTGGGTTGTTAATTGCTGCCACCACTCCCACGTTATCTAGTTTTAGGCGCAGCTTCTGAACATTTATCTCCGTGACCACTTGTATAGCACGTCTACACGCCAGAACCTCCACCTTCTCCGGACATGAAGCATGGTTGTAGGAATGGCACGCTGCAGCTCTAAAGAGGAATGCTACATCTACGGTCGGGGCCTCACGCAGGGAGACCCCAGCTCCCCCCGCTCTTCAATTTCGTCGCTGATGCCCTCGCCAAAATGCTGGACCTTTTCCCTAACCGCCTGTCTCACCTACAATACGCGGACGACACGATCATCCTCATTGAGAAGGACGACCTGCAGCTTGCAAACTTGAAATTCATTCTCGCTTTGAGTACCTTTCTGGTCTTAAAATCAATTTCAGCAAGAGCGAGGTGTTCGTCCTCGGCTGTGACACCCCGGAGCAACAACGTATCTCTAACCTTATGAATTGCTCCTTAGGCACTTTCCCGACTACCTACCTGGGTGTCCCTATCTCTCATAGGCGGATTAAGGCGGAATCCTTTCGTCCGCTCGAGAAGAAAGTTGGTGGACGCGTAGCGCCTTGGAGGGGTTGTTACACTAGTAGAAAAAGGGTCAAACGTGAAGCACATTAGTGCCGGTTTGTATTTGAGCCGGCACTAATGTATACATTAGTGCCGATTCCAACGGCTAGCCGGGCCGCTTTCATTAGTACCGGTTCGTGCCATGAACCGGTACTAATGAGAGTGGTGGCAGGCTGTTGTCAGACTGGGGCCCCTCCAGCCCCTTTAGTACCGGTTCTTGGCACGAACCGGTACTAAAGGTCGTCCTACATAAACCCTTCGTCCAACCGAGCTCGCTCTGTTCTTCCCCTTTCCCCTCTCGTCTCTTTGTTCTTCCCCTCTTCCTCTCGAGCTCATCACACATTTTGCCCAAAATTTGTCAAGATTTGAAAGCCCCCATCCATTCAAATGATCACAAAGGTTAGCAACTTTGTCCTTTCATCTCTCATTGCTAGATTAGCTCTTGCAATGCTTTATATAGTGATTAATTTGTGAGTTTAGTAATTTGGGAGGATATATATATATATATATGTGTGTGTGTCTAGTATTTGATTTATATGCAATTTGAGGTCAAAAATAACACTTAGTTTGCATATGTAGGTGTGGTTTACTTAGTGCCTTCTAAATCTCCGTCGTAACCACCGTCGATCGCCCGCACCGTCCCGTCGCCGCACCACCTTGTGGTGAGCCTCTTGTTCATGAAATTTTATATAAAAATTGATGTTTGTGTGATTTGGATATATAGTTACTCGTATAATTATCTTACCCGTACGTTGTTTGTTATACATATAGTGCCATGGTTTTGATATCCGTCCCCGTCGGCCCTCGTCCTTTATGATTCGGATGTGGTATATATATTCTCTTTTAAAACTAGTTGCATTTCGTGTTTATGACAAATTATGCCCATCAAGTTGACATAGAAATTTTTTCTAGGAGGTATGTGAACCGGAAATTCCAACCGACCCTATTGTCGAGAGGTTAAATTTAGTTGAAAGAGAAAACGAGTATTGAAAGAAAAATTGAAAAGAATTGAGGGGGAGAAGATGGAATTGGAGTTGCATGTTGCCGATGTCGTCGATGATCACAAGATCAAGATGGAGAAAATGCGCTTGAAGATTAGAAAGATTAGAAAATATGCCATCGATAGTGAGGCTTGGTATCATTATGCTGTTGGATCCATTGTTACCTTAGTTGCGATCTTGATCGTATTTGTTGTTGCATTTAAATGCTTTAGCTAGAGAGTTATTTGTTTGTTGCATTTAAGTGTTGTATGAACTTTATGTATGAACTTGTATTAATTTGGTCTATTCGGTGTTGTGTAATGAAGATGAGCCGGCAATGGATGTACGATGACCGATGCTCTCCCCAGTTCGTTGAGGCGTGCATACTTTTCTGCTTGCGGCTGAGGCAAACAAGCGGGCGGATGGTTTTATGCCTTGTCCATGTGCTGGCTGTAAGAATGGTCACAATTACTCTACGTCAAGAACCATTCACGTCCACCTGTTTAAGTCCGGTTTCATGCCCCACTATAATGTTTGGACCAAGCACGGAGAAAGAGGGGTTATGATGGAAGACAATGAAGAAGAAGAGGACGACGACAGCTATCCTGGCCATGGGTTCCCTGAATACGATGATACAACAATGGGGAAGAAGCTGAGCCGGTAATGCGGGAAGAAGCTGAGCCGGCAATGCGGGAAGAAGCTGAAGAAGAGGCATCAGATGAGCCCGTTGATGATCTAGGTCGGGCCATTGCCGATGCAAAGAGAAACTGCGCAAGTGATTTGGAGAAGAAGAAGTTGCAGCGCATGTTAGAGGATCACAAAAAATTGTTGTACCCGAATTGCGTAGGTGACAAGAAAAAGCTGGGCACCACACTGGAATTGCTGCAATGGAAGGCAGAGAATGGTGTATCTGACAAGGGATTTGGAAAGTTGCTGGTAATGATAAAGGATATGCTTCCAAAGGACAACGAATTGCCCGAGAGTACGTACGAAGCAAAGAAGGCTGTCTGCCCTCTAGGGTTAGAGGTGCAGAAGATACATGCATGCCCTAATGATTGCATCCTCTACCGCGGTGAGTACGAGGATTTGAACGCTTGCCCGGTATGTGCATTGCGCTATAAGATCAGCCGCGATGACCCTGGTGATGTCGAGGGCGAGCGCCCCAGGAAGAAGATTCCTGCCAAGGTGATGTGGTATGCTCCTATAATACCACGGTTGAAACGTTTGTTCCAAAACAAAGAGCATGCCAAGGCGATGCGATGGCACAGAGAAGACCGTAAGAAAGACGGAAAGTTGAGAGTACCCGCTGACGGGTCGCAGTGGAGAAAAATCAAAGAAAGTACGGGAAGGAGTTTGCAGATGACGCAAGGAACGTATGGTTTGGTCTAAGCGCAGATGGCATTAATCCTTTTGGGGAGCAGAGCAGCAACCATAGCACCTGGCCTGTGACTCTATGTTTGTATAACCTTCCTCCTTGGTTGTGCATGAAGCGGAAGTTCATTATGATGCCAGTGCTCATCCAAGGCCCTAAGCAACCCGGCAACGACATTGATGTGTACCTAAGGCCATTAGTTGAAGAACTCTTACAACTGTGGAATGGAACAGGTGTACGTGCGTGGGATGAGCACATGGGGGAAGAATTTGACCTAAAGGCGTTGCTGTTCGTGACCATCAATGATTGGCCTGCTCTCAGTAACCTTTCAGGACAGACAAACAAGGGATACCGCGCATGCACGCACTGTTTGGACGATACCGACAGTATATATTTGGCTAATTGTAAGAAGAATGTGTACCTGGGACATCGTCGATTTCTTCCAGCAGGCATCCCGTAAGAAAGAAAGGCAAGCATTTCAAAGGTGAGGCGGATCACCGGACGAAGCCTCGCCACCGTACTGGTGCTGATGTACATGATATGGTCAAGGATTTGAAGGTCTTTGGAAAGGGTCCTGGCGGACAACCTGTTCCGAATGACGCTGACGGACGCGCACCCATGTGGAAGAAGAAATCTATATTTTGGGACTCCTATTGGAAAGACCTAGAGGTCCGCTCCGCAATCGACGTGATGCACGTGACGAAGAATCTTTGTGTACCCTGCTTGGCTTCTTGGGCGTGTATGGGAAGACAAAAGATACACCTGAGGCACGGGAGGACCAGCAACGTATGCACGAAAAAGACGATAGCAGTATGAAGGTCCTGCAGCTACGCTCTTACGAAAGAAGAGAAAGAAATCTTCTTTGAATGCCTGCTCAGTATGAAGGTCCGACTGGCTTCTCGTCGAATATAAAGGGAATAATAAATATGCAGAGAAAAAGTTCCAGAACCTAAAGTCTCATGACTGCCACGTGATTATGACGCAACTGCTTCCGGTTGCATTGAGGGGGCTTCTACCGGAAAACGTTCGATTAGCCATTGTGAAGCTATGTGCATTTCTCAATGCAATCTCTCAGAAGGTAATCGATCCAGAAATCATACCAAGGTTAGAGATGATTTGGTGCAATGTCTTGTCAGTTTCGAGTTGGTGTTCCCACCATCCTTCTTCAACATCATGACGCACGTCCTAGTTCACCTATGCGAAGAGATTAACGTTTTGGGTCCTGTATTTCTACACAATATGTTCCCCTTTGAGAGGTTCATGGGAGTCTTAAAGAAATATGTTCATAACCGTGCTAGGCCAGAAGGAAGCATCTCCAAGGGCCGTCAAAATGAGGAGGTCATTGAGTTTTGTATTGACTTTATTCCTGACCTTAAGCCGATTGGTGTTCCTGAATCGCGGCATAAGGGCAGACTGGATGGAAAAGGCACGCTAGGAGGGGAACAAATAATATGTATGGACGGACATTCTCTCACTGAAGCACACTACACAGTTCTACAGAATTCCGCCTTGGTGGCTCCGTATATGGATGAACACAAGAATTTGCTACGCTCCAAACACCCGGAGCGGTCTGATGACTGGATTACACGTGAACAAACCAGGAGTTTCGCCAGCTGGTTGCAGACACGTACCATGCATGACACCTCTATTGAAGATGACCTGTACTTGCTGTCCCAGTTACCATCTTCGAATATAATGACTTTCAAAGGGTACGAGATAAATGGTAATACATTTTACACGATCGCCCAAGATAAGAAGAGCACCAACCAAAACAGTGGTGTCCGCTTTGATGCAGAAACCAAGACGGGAAAGGAAACATATTATGGTTATATACAGGACATATGGGAACTTGACTATCGACGTGGTTTGAAGGTCCCTTTGTTTCGGTGCAAATGGGTCAATATGACACGAGGCGGGGTAACGGAAGACCCGCAGTACGGAATGACAACAGTGGATCTCAACAATCTTGCGTATGCAGACGAACCATTCGTCCTAGCCAATGATGTGGCACATGGTTTTCTATGTGAAGGACATGTCTACCAAGCCAAGAAAAAGAAAAGATAAGGAAGCGAATGCATCGTACGATGAGCCAAAGCGGCACATAGTTCTTTCTGGGAAGAGAAACATCGTGGGAGTGGATGACAAGACAGACAATAGAAGATTATGAAAAGTTTGATGAAATTGCTCCATTCACAGTGAATATTGACCCGAGCATCCCGTTAAATGATGAAGATTTTCCATGGTTACGGCGCAAAGGGACACACGCGAAGAAAAAGTTTCACACCCAAAGATCTAGGATGTGATCGGCTTCACTATCATCACTTTCTTCTGTGTTTCACACCCAGAAGGGAATCTCTGTAATAGTTAGGGTAGTTAATTATGTGTTTTGGCATTTGAAACGCGAAGAAATTTTATGTGCAAACAAATTCTTTCATGCCTTTACTGATTTTTAAAGTTAAGTTATTCACAAACTAGTGATTCACACTAATTTCAAATAATTCAAAATTTAAACTATTCAAATTTGAAAACTACGGGCACTAACAGAAAGTTTGTAATTTTTTGTACCTAAAGCAAAAATATTCACAAAGAAACTCTAAATACACAAAAAACAACTCAAAAATAAATAAAGCAAAAAAAAAAAAAAAGCCCGCCTACTAGGCCAGAGCGGCCTGCATACGACTAGAAACCCAACCTGTTGTTGGGCCAGGATGCAGGCCCGCAAAGGCCCAGTAGGCCAACAGGGCAGCACAGAACATGTAGGCCCAGTAGGCCTGCTTTGGAGAGGAGCTCGAGAGAGCTACCGCACGGGGGTTTATAAACCAGTGCGGTCGCCCCTCGGCTAGCGAGGTGGGACTAAACTTGCGCACCGCACCTGCGCCAGCGCACCCCCTTTAGTACCGGGTCGTGGCACCAACCGGTACTAAAGGGGGGGCCTTTAGTACCGGTTGGAGCCACCAACCGGTACTAAAGGGGGTGCGGTTCCCGCCGCTTGGCCTGGCCAAAACAGGCCTTTAGTACCGGTTGGTGGCTCCAACCGGTACTAAAGGTGCCTTCTATATATACAACACTTACGAAAATTTCATTCTCCCTCTGTTTCTTCCTCTGTTTCCCCATTGAAGCACCGCCCGCGCGCCCCGATCGATCGACGCCGTCGCCGTCCCGCCCCCTCCCCGTCCCGCCCCCCGTCCCCCGTCCCCCCCCGCCCCCCGTCACGCCCCCCCGTCGCCGCCCCCGCGTCGCCCGCCGTCGCCGTCGCCCCGCTGTGAGCTCTCCCCCTCTACCCTCTCCCTCGCCCCCGGCGGCCACCATGGGCGCCGCCCCTCCCCGAAGCCCATAACACACACACACGTACATATGTATGAATTAATGCATGTATATATTAGTATATACGTATTTTGTATGTTTAATTAGTTTAGATTTTTTAGATTATTATTTTTTCACTAGTATATATGTATGAATGCATGTTAGATGGATATAATTAGTGTTTAATTAGTATGGAAATTTTTTATATAATGTTGTTTTTCAGTTTTTTAATGGATGTATAAAAGTTGTGTTTTCTGTTTTTAGTGTTAGATGCTTAATTAGTATGAAATAGCATATAGAATTTTGACATATGCAATGATAGCATAATTAGTGTTATATAGAAATGTTAGAAATTTTAGTTATCAAAATCCAATCATTAAAAAAATGTTACTTTTTCGGGCATATAGCTAGTATTTGTTCTCGACGATGCCGCCCGCATCCTCGCCGTCGACCCGTCCGCGACGACGTCCGGACTGACCCATGTCCGGGACTGGGCTCCGCCGGGCTGGCACTGGGAGGTGCTGCCTGGAGGGGCGCGCCGCTTGATGAGGAACCCGGCCCCGGGTCCCGTCGTCGACCCTGATCTCGTTTGGTGGCGTTCGCGTGGGCCAGTTTCGGTGCGGAGGGAGCCGGCCCCGCCGGAGGTGGTACGTCGCCGTGTCAGGGAGGAGGACGAGCACGTCCATCGCTACATGGTTGCGTTAGAGGGCGGCAGGTTCTCCAATACCTGGCAGTTTCTTCAGGGATCTCACTTCAGCTATGATCCTGTGAGGGTTCCTTCTCTTTGGGTGTCCACCGCCCGCGCCGCAGGAACCGCGAGTGTCCTAGATTCTTCTGTAGTATTCGATCTTTAATTAGCTACCTAGCCAGTGATGTACTATTCAATATTATATATTATTCGAGACGATGTATTCGAGATTATATCTATTATTCGAGACGATGTATTCGAGATTATATCTATTATTCGAGACGATGTATTCGAGATTATATCTATTATTCGAGACGATGTAATTTGAATACTAAATTGTTTTATATTTCTTTTGGCATAGTTAAATAAAAGCTATGGCGGACAATACCGACAGAGAGAGAGAACAGACCATGTTCGATATGATACGCGGGCCAGATGATGATCAGAATGAAGAAGATTATGACGGCTCCGAATTTCTAAACAACACCGGAGGAGGGTGATATGATATTCGATCGCGACGACCGAATTGATGAAGTCATGAACTATGAACATGACGAAGAAAATGTTGATCTTGAAACAACAAAGACCGGCGAGGTATATATATTTATATAAGCAGGCATCTGGTGATCATCACATGTTTTAAATGACTTGAAGATATATTAACGAATCGATCTTTCTTCTTTCAGCCATCCGGATCGAGCAAATCTTCAGGCAACAGGACGAAACGAGGCCCGAACAAAAAGTTGAAGGAGGGCGTAAAGTATAATATACGAGGCAATCAACTAATGGCGAACCATTAGCGCCTAAGAAGATTGCGGACAAGTTCGTTCGTCAGTGCGGAGTTCTTGTGAAGGACCAACTCCCGATCTCCCTTCAAGAATGGAGAGAGCCAGCAAAGCCACGTCCAGATCTTACTTTTGTCGACGACAGACAAAAAAGTCTGCTTTGGGATACTCTCATGGAACATTTCACCCTACCAGATCATTTCACAGAAGCAGATGTGCAGAAAGTCAAGGACGCTGCTCTTAGGAAGATGGCGGTTGCATTCAAGAACCACAAGAATCGTGAATGGGACAAGTACGTCAAGGGAGGAAGGAAGACTCCAGTATTCGAGGGAACACTAGAGAAGCAAAGTGCTCATTGGGACGATTTCGTGAAATTCAAGGATTCGAATTATCTAAGGAACGGTCGAGAATAAACAAGGCCAATGCCGCAAAAAAGGATAAGTTCCATAAGCTGGGGCCAGGTGGCTATGCGGTGGGAATGCCTAAGTGGGATAAGTCTGAGAAAGAGATGGAGGATGCAGGTGTCACTCCAGAAACATTGAGCTGGCCCCCCAGGTGCAGGACTTGGTTCTATGCGCATGGGGGGGAGTTGGACCCGAAGACAGGCAAAGTTTCGAGAAAGCATGCTGGAACGAAGCGACGATAAGCTAACTTGTTTGTAAAAGAGAAAGGCTCGAACGGGTGTTCCACCCACAGAGAGAAACGACAGCTTAGCTCCCTGGAAATCCACGAACACCGGGAAAACAAGCAAGGCGCTATTTCCGTCGTATGAGTTTTCGACTTGGACTCCGACACAGAACCGTTCAAGAGGAAGATTCGGAGGAGAACAGGAAGATGGAAGGAGAAAAGCTGACTCTGAACGCCTTCAAGCTAGAATCACGCACCGTGGACTTGGAGTCAAATTCCAAGCGGGCACAGGAGCAGATCGACTCACTAGCAGCAAAGGGGGTCTCAGCAGCTGCAGCAGCTAGCGATGATCCAGCATTGGATACCACCGCCCCATCCATGCCGAGAAGCAGCTGTGGGTTCCGCCCCGTCGACAATGCTGGATAGATACCCCGTGGATGACATCATGGAGAACACTAACTGCGAGCTACACTTCAAAATTAAGAACATATCCTTGAAGGTGGCGGACGCGTTGCTTATACAAATTCCCCCGATGCAACCTTCCATTGCAACCCGATTCCAGCAGGCTATGCTCGTGTCGTGGTTGATGAGGTGGTGGACCAATATTCGGGGCTAGAGCTTGACATTCCTGGAGGTGACGAGGAGCACACACTCGGAGATGCCAAACATCGTATCATCCTATGGAGAAAGGATCGCATCATCTTTCGAAGGCCACCGACACCGCATCACCCAACTCCTCGTCGAAGTCTCACCGAGTCAGCAGACTCCCGCTCCTCCAAGTCCACCAACGCGTGAGGCCACTCCTCCTCCTCCAAGTCCGGCAAAGTGTCAGGCCACTCCTCCTCCAAGTCCGACACAGCGTCAGACGTCCACTCCTCCTCCAAGTCCGGCACAACCTCAGGCCACTCCTCCTCCAAGTCCGGCACAGCTTCAGGCCACTCCTCCTCGTCCAACTCAGCCCCGTCAGCCGTCTCCGCCGCCTCAGCAATCGCAGAAGAGACACCCCGCAGCTATGGTGCGTAGCGGTACGAGTCGAGGTCATAGTACAGGAAGTACAGGCGGAGGCAAGCGATATAAATATGGTCCAAACCTCACTACTCCTCTTCCTGAGGGCTTACGACAGGACCGAGGAGCAAACCAATGCCATAGTGCGGGCAGAAGTCGACGCCCATTTTGGACCGAAACCGCCACCGCCGCCAAGGGAGAAAGTGCCTGTGGAAGTAGTTGACCACTTCATTCGTATGGCTCAACCACCAGCTCCTAAGCCTGTTGACACAGACTATGAGCGCCACATCAGGAAGTTACATCGACAACGTCTACAGAAGGAGGCGAGCTCGAGCTCGAGCAAACAACAAGCAGCTGTCAAAAAATGCGGAAAACCGTTGCCCAGCTGGGAGAACAGGCGGCGCAATCGACCCCCCCGCTTGTTGTGCCGCCAACAACACGTGACAATCGCGCGCCCAATATTGTTGTGCCTCCCATTCCGGAACTCCTCGTGACGTCCGGGATCTCATCCAGGACTCCGAACAACATTCGGTAACCACATACAAACTTCCTTTATAACCCTAGCGTCATCGAACCTTAAGTGTGTAGACCCTACGGGTTCGGGAACCATGCAGACATGACCGAGACCGTTCTCCGGTTAATAACCAACAGCGGGATCTGGATACCCATGTTGGTTCCCACATGTTCCACGATGATCTCATCGGATGAACCACGACGTCGAGGATTCTATCAATCCCGTATACAATTCCCTTTGTCTAGCGGTATTGTACTTGCCCGAGATTCGATCGTCGGTATCCCGATACCTTGTTCAATCTCGTTACCAGCAAGTCTCTTTACTCGTTCCGTAACACATCATCCCGTGATCAACTCCTTGATCACATTGTGCACATTATGATGATGTCCTACCGAGTGGGCCCAGAGATACCTCTCCGTCACACGGAGTGACAAATCCCAGTCTCGATTCGTGCCAACCCAACAGACACTTTTGGAGATACCTGTAGTGTACCTTTATAGTCACCCAGTTACGTTGTGACGTTTGGCACACCCAAAGTATTCCTACGGTATCCGGGAGTTGCACAATCTCATGGTCTAAGGAAATGATACTTGACATTTAGAAAAGCTTTAGCATACGAACTACAAGATCTTTGTGCTAGGCTTAGGATTGGGTCTTGTCCATCACATCATTCTCCTAATGATGTGATCCCGTTATCAACGACATCCAATGTCCATGGTCAGGAAACCGTAACCATCTATTGATCAACAAGCTAGTCAACTAGAGGCTTACTAGGGACATGGTGTTGTCTATGTATCCACACATGTATCTGAGTTTCCTATCAATACAATTCTAGCATGGATAATAAATGATTATCATGAACAAGGAAATATAATAATAACCAATTTATTATTGCCTCTAGGGCATATTTCCAATAGTCTCCCACTTGCACTAGAGTCAATAATCCAGTTCACATCGATATGTGATTAACACTCAAGGTCACATCCCCATGTGACTAACACCCAAAGAGTTCTGGGTTTGATCATGTTATGCTTGTGAGAGAGGTTTCAGTCAACGGGTCTGCAACATTCAGATCCGTATGTACTTCGCAAATTTCTATGTCATGTTGTAGATGCAACTACTACGCTACATTTCGAGCCATTTCAAATAACTGTTCTACTTGGAGCTATTCCATTATACGTATCCGGTATCTCTACTCAGAGCTATCCGGATAGGTGTTAAGCTTGCATCGACGTAACTCTTTACGTCGAACTCTTTATCACCTCCATAACCGAGAAACATATCCTTATTCCTCTAAGGATAATTTAGACCGCTATCTGGTGATCTACTCCTAGATTACCTTTGTACCCTCTTGCCAGATATGTGGCAAGGCACACATCAGGTGCGGTACTCAGCATGGCATACCGTATAGAGCCTATGACAAAAGCATAGGGGACGACCTTCGTCCTTCCTCTTTCTTCTGCCGCGGTCGAGCCTTAAGTCTTAACTTCATACCTTACAACTCAGGCAAGAACTCCTTTGACTGATCCATCTTGAACACCTTCAAGATCATGTCAAGGTATGTGCTCATTTGAAAGTACCATTAAGCATTTTGATCTATCCTCATAGATCTTGATGCTCAATGTTCAAGTAGCTTAATCCAGGCTTTCCATTGAAAAACACTTTCAAATAACCCTATATGCTTTCCAGAAATCCTACATCATTTCTGATCAACAATATGTCAACAACATATATTCATCAGAAATTCTATAGTGCTCCCACTCACTTCTTTGGAAATACAAGTTTCTCATAAACTTTGTATACACCAAAAATCTTTGATCATCTCATCAAAGCATACATTCCAACTCCGAGATGCTTACTCCAGTCCTTAGAAGGATTGCTGGAGCTTTGCATACTTATTAGCATCTTTCAGGATTGACAAAAACTTCCGGTTGTATCACATACAACCTTTCCTCAAGAAAATTGTCGAGGAAACAATGTTTTGACATCCTATCTGCAAGATTTCATAAATAATGCAGTAATCGCTAATATAATTCCAACAGACTCTTAGCATCGCTATGAGTGAGAAAGTCTCATCATAGTCAACTCCTTGAACTTGTCGGAAAAAATCTTAACGACAAGTCGAGCTTTCTTAATGGTGATACTTACCATCATTGTCCGTCTTCCTTTTAAAATCCATCTGTACTCAACAGCCTTACGACCATCGAGCCGTTCTGCCAAAGTCTACACTTTGTTTTCATACATGGATCCTCTCTCGGATTTTATGGCCTCGAGCCATTTATCGGAATCCGGGCCCACCATCGCTTCTCCATAGCTCGTAGGTTCATTGTTGTCTAGCAACATGACTTCCAAGACAGGATTACGTACCACTCTGAAGTAGTACGCATCCTTGTCATCCCACGAGGTTTGGTAGTGACTTGATCTTAAGTTTCATGATCACTATCATAAGCTTCTACTTCAATTGGTGTAGGTGCCATAGGAACAACTCCCTGTGCCCTGCCATACACTAGTTGAAGAGACGGTTCAATAACCTCATCAAGTCTCCACCATCCTCCCACTCAATTCTTTCGAGAGAAACTTTTCCTCGAGAAAGGACCTGATTCTAGAAACAATCCCTTATTGCTTTTGGATCTGAGATAGGAGGTATACCCAACTGTTTTGGGTGTCCTATGAAGATGCATTTATCCGCTTTGGGTTCAAGCTTATCAGCCTGAAACTTTTTCACATAAGCGTCGCATCCCCAAACTTTTAAGAAATGACAGCTTAGGTTTCTCTAAACCATAGTTCATACGGTGTCATCTCATCGGAATTACGTGGTGCCCTATTTAAAGTGAATGTGGTTGTCTCTAATGCCTAACCCATAAACTATCGTGGTAATTTGATAAGAGACATCATGGTATGCATCATATCCAATAGGGTGCAGTTATGATGTTCGGACACACCATCACACTATGGTGTTCTAGGCTATATTAGTTGTGAAACAGTTTCCACAATGTCTTAATTCTGTGCCAAACTCGTAATTCAGATATTCATCTCTATGATCATATCATAGATCTTTTATCCTCTTGTCACGACGATCTTTCAACTTCACCCTGAAATTACTTGAACCTTTCAATAATTCAGACTCGTGATTCATCAAGTAAATATACTCAACATCTACTTAAATCATCGGTGAAGTAAGAACATAACGATATCCACTGCACGCCTCAGCACTCATTGGACTGCACACATCAAAATGTATTACTTCCAGCAAGTTGCTTTCTAGTTCCATTTTACCGAAAACGAGGCTTTCAGTCATCTTGCCCATGTGGTATGATTTGCATGTCTTAAGTGATTCAAAACCAAGTGAGTCCAAACGGTCCATTTGCATGGAGTTTCTTCATGCATATACACCAATAGACATGGTTCGCATGTCTCAAACTCTTCAAAACGAGTGAGCCCAAAGATCCATCAACATGGAGCTTCTTCATGCGTTTTATACCGATATGACTTATGTGGCAGTGCCACAAGTAGGTGGTACTATCATTACTATCTTATATCTTTTGGCATGAACATCTTTATCACTACGATCGAGATTCAACAAACCATTCATTTTAGGTGCAAGACCATTGAAGGTATTATTCAAATAAACAGAGTAACCATTATTCTCCTTAAATGAATAACCGTATTGCGATAGACATAATCCAATCATGTCTATGCTCAACACAAACACCAATCTCGATGGTAGAGGGAGCGTGCGATGCTTGATCACATCAAGCTTGGAAAAACTTCCAACACATATTGCCAGCTCACCTTTAGCTAGTCTCCGTTTACTCCGCAGCCTTTTATTTCGATTTTACTAACATTTAGCAACCGAACCGGTATCTAATACCATGGTGCTACTAGGAGTACTAGTAAAGTACACATTAACACATGTACATCCAATATACTTCTATCGACCTTGCCAGCCTTCTCATCTACCAAGTATCTAGGGTAATTCTGCTCCAGTGGCTGTTCCCCTTATTACAGAAGCACTTAGTCTCGGGTTTGGGTTCAACCTTGGGTTTTTTCACTAGAGCAGCAGCTGAATTGCCGTTTCATGAAGTATCCCTTTTTGCCCTTGCCCTTCTTGAAACTAGTGGTTTCACCAACCATCAACAATTGATGCTCCTTCTTGATTTCTACTTTTGTGGTGTCAAACATCGCGAATATCTCAAGGATCATCATATATGTTCCCGATATATTATAGTTCATCACGAAGCTCTAGCAGCTTGGTGGCAATGACTTCGGAGAAACATCACTATCTCATCTGGAAGATCAACTCCCACTCGATTCAAATGATTGTTGTACTCAGACAATCTAAGCACAAACTCAACAATTGAGCTTTTCTCCCTTAGTTTGTGGGCTAAGAAAATCGTCGGAGGTCTTATACCTCTTGACGTGGGCACGAGCCTGAAATCCCAATTTCAGCCCTCGAAACATCTCATATGTTTCGCGACGTTTCAAAACGTCTTCGGTGCCTCAACTCTAAACCATTTAACTGAACTATCACGTAGTTATCAAAATGTGTATGTCAGATGTTCGCAACATCCACAGACGACGTTCGAGGTTTAGCACACTGAGCGGTGCATTAAGGACATAAGCCTTCTATGAAGCAATGAGGACAATCCTCAGTTTACGGACCTAGTCCGCATAATTGCTACTATCAACTTTCAACTAAATTTTCTCTAGGAACATATCTAAACAGTAGAACTGAAGCGCGAGCTACGACATAATTTGCGAAGATCTTTTGACTATGTTCAGGATAATTAAGTTCATCTTATGAACTCCCACTCAGATAGACATCCCTCTAGTCATCTAAGTGATTACATGATCCGAGTCTGTAAGTGCATCTAGTGCCACCCCTAGTTGGTTTTGGAGTATTGACGACAAACCTAGTTGAGGGACTAATGTGTTTGTGAGAATTGCAGAATAACACAGGTAGAAGTCCCTCATGATTTGGTTTTACTACCAGAGATGACCCCTAAAAATATATGAAGATATTGAAGTCAAAGGTGGTATATGAAGATATTCACATTGAAGACTACGACAAGAGAAGACACGATATTAAGCCTATGGAGCTCGAAGACTTAGATCTTTCGTAGTTCTTTTTCTTTTGTGTTGAGTCATAGGAACCACCGTACTGTTAAGTGGGGTCCAAGAGAACCAGTATGAAGACTGAAGTGATGCCTAAACCAAAAACCTATGTCTTCGAGTGAAGACAATGAGAGCGAATCTTGTCCAGAGTCAGACAAGTCAGCTTTGCTTGTAGCCCAAGTAAAGTTACCGTGAGAGTTTGAAATCTGACCGTTGGAACACGTGTCAGTTCCTTAGTGACCCAGGGTCATTTCGGACAAATCAGGTCGGGTTGCCAAGTGGCTATAAATAGCTCACCCCTACAACCATAAATGGTTGGCTGCTCAGATTGAAAGCACGGCTTTTGTCGTTTGAGAGCAACCCACCTCGAAGCCTTTGAGAGAGAATTCCTTGCGAGGATAAAGACCTAACCACCAGAGCCAGAGAGAATTGGGCATCACTTAAGTCTTCTTGTCTGTGTGATCTGAAGACTTATTACACTTGAGGACTGTGCATCCTCCAGCCGGTTAGGCGTCGCGTTCTGAGCTTCCAAGAGACATTGTGGATTGCTAGTGAACGAAGTCTATGAAGGTTTGGGAGTCTACCTTGAAGACTTACCAGAGTGATTGGGCGAGGTCTATGTGACCTTAGCTCAAGGAGAATACGGTGAGGACTGGGTGTCCTGAGCTGCGTGTTCAGGACTGGGTGTCCAGGACTGTGTGTCCTAAGGTTTAAATACCTAGCCGCTCCAACCAGACGTACAGTTGTCACAGCAACTGGAACTGGTCCAACAAATCATTGTCTTCAACGAGTCACTGGTTTCATCTTCACTTCACTTTACTTACTATTACTCCTTGTGAAGTCATTGTATGTTTGCTCTATCATTTGTCTTCACTGAGTGACTGCGTGTTCTGTTTGGCTTCACAATATCTTCCTACCTGATCCTTACTACCTAGATGCTATTAGTCTTTGTGCTTTCACTTCATTGAATACTTGACTATGGTTTGCCTAGTGTAGCCTACCTTTCGCTGCATGGTAATAGGTTTAATTTTATCGTTTGTCTTCAAAACTCCCATGTTCTGAAGACTTTCAGAAAAATCGCCTATTCACCCTCCCCCCTCTAGTTGATATAACGCACTTTCAATTGGTATCAGAGCAAGGTGCTCCCTTGTTCTATGTGATTCGGTTTAACCACCTGAAGTTTTAGCTATGTCGACTGCAGGGATAATTAAATTCTCCGCTGCGTGCCCCGTCTTCGATGGAACTGAATATCCCTACTGGAAGAATAAGATGCGTATGCATCTTGAAGCCATTGACGGCGACCTATGGTATGTCGTCGAGAACGGCGTTCCCAAGGCTAGAGAAGGTGTCACTGCTGCTGATGTCAAGAAATTCGTTCAACTGGACTCTACTGCCAAGAATATCATCTGTGGTCATCTGACCAAAGGACAGTATGGCCGTGTGAGTGCTTTGAAGACATCCAAGCTGGTCTGGGACTGGCTCTCCAAGGTCAATGAAGGCATCTCAACCCAGAGAGATCAGAGAATCAGTGTCCTTCGCAACCTCTTCAACCACTTCAAGCGAAATGACAATGAGAATGTCCAGCACACATTTGACCGACTCACTGACATCACAAATGAGCTTCAAGCCCTCGGCGCCACTGAGATTACCAAACACGAAGTTGTCAAGACGCTGCTGAGATCACTTGATAGTTCGTTTGACATCCTGGCCCTGATGATTCAAGAACGTCCTGATTTCAAGACACTCGATCCGTCTGACATACTTGAGAGGCTCAACACACATGAATTTCAGCTTTCGGAGAAAAGAGAGATCTACGGTCCAAACTATGGGCGAACTCGTGCCTTGAAGGCAAAAGCTGTCTCCTCATCTGAAGAAGAATCTGACAGCAGTTCTGATGACCCTGAAGACATTGGAAGGGAACTTGCATGCTTGTCAAGAAGTTCCAAAAATTCACCAAGAAGAAAGGCTTCAGAAAGTCTTCCCGATCAAGTTCAAGGAATGATGAAGCCCCTGCTCATGACTACAAGAAGAAAACATGTCACAAGTGCAAGAAACTTGGCCACTTCATCTCTGAGTGTCCACAGTGGGACAATGAGAACAAAAAGAAGAACAAGAGCAAGGAATATGACTCTGATGACAAGAAGAAGAAGAAGAAGAAATACTCAAAGTCTTCTTCCATGTCTTCCTCAAAGTCTTCATCACACAAGAAGAGCTCATCTGGCAAGGCACGTGCGTTTGTTGGCAAGGAAATGGATTCAGAGGAGGAGTCTGCTTCTGAGGAGGAACCCGACTCAGGCGTCGCAAGTCTGGCTACAGCATACGTTGCCAAGTCCATCTTCAACACTGAAGACAATGACTTCATCACCGACACCGATGCAAATGACAAGGACTACTCCGCTTCTACCTACTGCTTCATGGCGCGCGGTGTCAAGGTAAACACACGCACTACTCACTATCAAACATCTAGTGATGATGACTCTGATTGTGGTTCAAAACCTAGCTACAAAACACTTGCTAAAATTGCAACTGAACAACAGAAAGCTATGGAACATATTCAAAAACTGTTAGACAGAAGCGATGATTTGTTAGGTGCTGAAATGACTCGATCTGAATCCTTAATTGAAGACATAAAAAATCTTCACGTTAAGTATCAGGAACTTGAAAGTCGTCATGAAACTCTCTCAACAACTCATGAAAAGCTTTCCTATGATTATCTTCAAAGGAAGCAAGATCTTGAGAAATTGAGAGCGGTTCATGAAGATCTTCAAACTGAAAACGAGTCACTTCGCGCCAAACAGATCAGTCCCGCTCGGGAAGGATTTGAACCACCATGTCTTAAATGCATCGAGCGTGATAATGCTACTTCTGTTGCTGAATGTTCTACTGCTACTGCTGTTGCAATATCTTCAACTGTTGATGCGGTAACTAACCCCTCTGCTGAGGATACCACCGCTATTGCTGATGAGAATGCTAGGTTGAAGACATTGCTTGAAACAGGGATGTACAAAAGTCTTAAAGGACATCAGACGCTATGTGATGTCCTGAGAAAGCAGATTCTGAACCGAAACCCTAGGAAAGAGGGTGTAGGGTTCGTAAGGAAAATGAATGCAGATGGCTCTTACTGGAAACCTGAGCAGTACCCCAAAACCATGTGGGTTGCTGCAAAGGAACCTTCAGCAGATCCATCCAATCTGTCTGGCTTCACTTGTGCTAACACCATTATCATTGATGAATCCTTTGATGCAAACTATATACTGTTTAAGAATCAGAATGGTGAAGTGTTTGCCAGGTACATTGGTACTAACTGCAGGAATGGACCACCTATGAAGAAGATCTGGGTTCCGAAAAAGTGTCTGGAAAATCTTCCTGTGAATGTCTTCATGACACCTCACTTGAAGAAGACAAACCTCAGACCAAAGGCTTCATACA